>NC_072739.1:139787215-139787595 GCF_026930045.1 Uloborus diversus
AATAATGCTTACATACTCAAATTAAAGTTGAGAAATGCTGTAAATAATGATGTTTGCACTTCTAAAATATCATTAAATTGTTTATATTACTATTTTAAGTTTTTTTTTGAAGGGGGGGGGGGAGGGGGATATTATTGAATGAATGAAAATTCCATTCTGCTAATTAAATGAGGTTTGAACTTGCTGAAGCTCTGAACATTGAATTTTCTCTCTTTTTTACTTTTTTTTTTACAAAGAAATGGTAGTATTTTAATTGTGAAAAGATTGCTCTCGAACTTCGGAATTTCTATTTTACTCACAGCTAGAGATGAAAACAATTGAAAAAAAATGGGAAATTCCCCCCCCCCCCAAAAAAAAAAACGAAAAAAAAACCGTTTTTT
>NC_072739.1:139787695-139940949 GCF_026930045.1 Uloborus diversus
GCTGCGTCAACCCTTAATCACGCCCACGGCTGAGAGAAGATACTCATTGGCTGAAACGGTTACCGTTATGGAGAGTATTGTGCCAAGAAGCGGTCGAAATAACGCTTTTAGCCTGAACTTGTTGCTTAACTTGTTTCTCGCACATCCTTTAAAAGAAAAAAAACTTTTTGTATCCTGTCTCTTTCAACTAATAGACATTCGGGAACTAAAGATTATGCCCAAAGAATAAAAGAACAAGCAATACGCTGATAAAAAATTAAATATCTAAAAATTAAAAAGCTGCTCTTGAAATGTCAATTTCATTTCAAGTGAACATTTTTTGTCGAAATCAATTATTTGAGTTCCGGCCATATCTTCTTTAATGTAAAATCATATTGAAATTTAAATTTCTATTCAAATGGAGATCTGCTAGTCGTACTTCTGGCAATATTTCGCAGTGACAGCGGAAAATATGCAAACACTTTTTTTTTTGGGTTTTTTCCCCGGTTTCGTCGACATTTTAAATTTCCTTCCCCCTTTGAATTTTCAAAAGGTATGATTGGAACTGAAAAATAAGTGGGAGGGGGGAGAGAAACCATTACATGAGGTCAGCTGCTGCCATCTAGCACGTGCTTACGAAACTACAATATTAAAAATTACCTTAACTGTGACACAACTGCAATCAACGTTGAATGACTGTTATTTCTGAAACCTTTTACTTTTATTTTCAAAGACAGAATAGTGCAACATATGGTACTTGAGAAATTATTTGCAATTATATAATAGTTTAAAATGTTTTTTAAGTTAAGGTGCTCAATATCATCATGTTTTGCTACCACCAGGAGTTTTTACTATTTATTGTGAATAAATTTTTAAAGTTCAATTCCCAATTACAGAACTACCTACCCGAATTCGTTCACGTCACATCAGGTTGAGCGTCCGCTCTTCTGAAGAGCGGACGTGTCTTTTCAGAGCAAGAGAAGCGTCTAGGGGTAGGACAAATCTTTATTTGTTAAAACTTATTCAAACTTTCTCCAGTAGGCTCTAATTCCTTAAATTTCACCAGTCAAATGCGAATGGAATAAACTTGCCAAACTAAATACTTTATGTTAACCTTGATGGAATATTTGCTACATGTTGTGGTGTACTGAGAATGAAACTCAAACGGATTGCAGTATTTCAATTCCCGACGAGAATCCATGTGAGGAAATAACTGCAAACCGTGAACATCCCCCCATTGAAAGAAGTGCTAAGAAGCACAAAAAGAAGAAAAAAGTAAAAAGTGTATTTTTATCCATAAGTCTAATGTGGAAAGTATTAACAAAAATGAAGTTAAAACTGAAAAAATTGATTCTGACTCGGTTGCTTCTGTTAGCTCTTCGGGCTATCCATCCGACCCCGAAAATGAAACATTTGCTTCTTCGGAAGCTACTGACCAATGTGAAATAAAAACTGAAAACTCATTCACAGTTGTTAAGAATTCCAGATCTAGGAAAATTAAAGTTCCTCCGATCTGGGTTGATGGAACTCACGACTCTGATAGTCGGTTAAAATTGTATTCTGAAGTGGCCGGAATTACTATCTCCGGCAAAATTAAAAATGATATGATAATGTGCTCTCTGCCTACTTTTGAGGCACACAAAAAATTAAAAACATACCTTGATGAAATTTCATAGGAAACCATATGCTTAGATTACCTGGAGAAAAACAACTTAAGGTTGTTATCCGCGGTCTACCTATTTAAACTGGCTTGATGTGGATTGCCGATAAATTAGCCATACTAGGATATGTCCCCCAGCACATCACGCAATTGCGTAAAATTGGACAGGACAAATGTAAATTGCCCCTCTTTCTCATTTACTTGAACGATCAAGTTGAAAATGATAAAATTTGGTCACTTGAGAAATTAGGGGATTTCAATATCACCCTCAAATCTCTCAGAAGAAAAGACATGCAGTGTTGGAAATGCCAAGAATTCTTCCACTCCTCGTTGAGCTCTGCTCGACCCCCTGTTTGCCTTGTGTGTGCAGGACAGCACAAAACTAAAGATTGCCGAAAACCCCCAAACTTACCACCCTCATATTTTCACTGCAAGGGTGAACATCTTGCAAATTTCAGAAATTGTCCAAAACGACAAAATCTCATCGTATCCTTGAATCGGAGAAATAAAACTGAAACTTGAACCTACCTGGGCCCCTCGCCCAAAATTCCAAATGCTGTTAACGAAACTCAACAGGTCCCCCCTGTTTCTCCTAAATCAAATAACACTGTTATCGATAAGTTAACAATTACCCTCCAAAATCTTCTGCTTGAACTGCGTGGATAGGGGATTGAATTTGTGTTTCTTCTAGCTACCAGTTCATTTTCTCTTTTCGTTTGATACTCTCGATTTAGGTTTTCCCGCCAGTACTGTCTGTTGAGTAGGCGTGGCTTACAGTGCTGTGTGTGTACGCGCGTGTGCGTGTAAGCGTTCGTGTGTGTTTGTGCAGGCGTTCGTGTGTGTGCAGGCATGAGTGTGTATGTGTAGGTGTGTGTGTGTATGCGTGTGTATGTGTAGGATATGGACGCAACCTGGACACTGTTTTCGCAAGAGGAGCAGCATTGTGAGGCGGCCGACCGACGGTGATGCTGCAGAGGGTGCTGGCGGGAAAATACAGGGTGATTATAATTAAAGTTCCACTTTCAAAACGCAGGAAAAATAAAACCACTGGTCAGAATGACGTCAAACTTCAACGGAATGTTAGCGAAGAAGGGGGGAATGATGGCAGAAGAAAATAAATAGTTAAAATTTTTAGCAACAGATGGCGCTGTAAGCATTATACTTTAATAGTGGTCGACAAAAAATGACAAATAAATCATAAAATATTACCTAAAGGTGTAAACTATACGTTTAAGAGCCCGTACTACTTAGCGTGCACGAGGGTACAGGTGTGATACTGTTACTATTAAGTAAGCCCATCCAACACGGCAAGGTCATATCACATCGGATGGGAAAAATTTGTTTTTAATTGTCCCGAGGCCGAAAACCGCATAAAAAGCATCGGTAAAAATCAAATCGATCTTTAATTTTCGTGAGACTGGCGCAAAAGATGTTCAGTATGATGTACTCCGTTTTCTGCAACAAGTTGAAATCGAGAAACAGCATGTTCTACGATTGATTGAAATGTTTCCGGGTCACGTTTAGAATGTGTTGCGCTATGCATGTCTTCAGTTTAGCAAAGTTTGCAATCGGAGCACTGAACACAACAGCTTTCAGATAGACCCATATCCAGAATTCACACGGGTTAAGATCAGGTGATCGGGACGGCCAGGTCTTTCATTGAGACAATCATAGTGAACTTCTCAGATGTGAAATGAGAGGAAAAAAAACGTGTATTTGGCGTTTTTATAACAACTTCCACAAGTCGTGCGCATGACAGGTGTTTTGATTTGTAATCGACTCCCGCTACAACGTGATTCGATTTGCGCGAAATGGCTATAACGCGAATTTTTCACGAGTGACGAATTTTAGAGCTAATGCGAATTTTTCGCCTACAACACGAATTTTTTTGGAAGAAAGTATCAGTTTCGTTATTGGCTACTAAATATTGATTTCGTAAATGTTATTACATCCCTTAAAGCATTACTGACAGCCAAACTATCCCACACCAAACTGGTCTAGTGCATCACATATAACAACTCAGTATCTTTCATTTATTTCTTTTTTTTATTCTAAGTATAAAAGTTGATAAAATATCATGGCACCTTAGTGACACCTTGATCTAAAGTATGTGAAGATGGGAAGAAAAAGTAAGTTTCAGATAAAAGAAAATTGAAAAGGCTAAAAATCTTGATATGCTTGAGCAACTACAAAACGTCGACGGTAGCGCCACACAATAAGTGTGAGTGAATCTGTCATGCGTACAATTAAAAGCCAAAACAAAAAGAAATGTATAAAAGTTTAGAAATTAGAGTCAATATTGAAGCTTGCAGAGCAGTTCAGCAAAGTAAATATTATGAAAATGGAAGTTGCTCTTGTATTGTGGATTAATAAAGAGATCAGGAAGGAAAGATATTGCCATTGAAACATCTTATACATATAAAATCTGAGTATCTATCTATCTATCTATGTCCAAGCTTCTTCTCCCGAACGACAGTGAACTGACCATCGAACCAGGTATCGATGGATTCGTAATCCTCCCGTCTTCATGTTTAGCTATTTAACATAATCCTCCGATAATAATTAGCGGAGATATCAATTAAAAACTATTAATTATGACTCTTAGATTTCAAAATCAAATCCCTATTTTTCGAAGGCTTTCCTCCATTTAAATTCCATTCAGTGCTTCATCTCAACTTTCCGCAGCAATGCTTTTATTAAAATGTACGTGAGCGTGAAGAAAATCATTGAGATGAAAGATCTGTTGCCATTTTTTTGCTCAGGTAAAATTCTTGTTTTTGTTTTGAGGCTTTTCCTGTAATCAGGGGATTTAAAATGTTTACTTTATGGGGGTTTTCCGCAATCTGCCACAAAATTTCACTGACTTTTTTTTTTTTGGTTCAAGCCTGAGTGTTGAACTCGCGTCACTTGACATAACTTTTATTTTCGAGGTGGACCGTGCAAAGCCGGGCGACGCAGCTAGTCTAATACATATAAAATCTGAGTATCTATCTATCTGTCCAAGCTTCTTCTCCCGAACGACAGTGAACTGACCATCGAACCAGGTATCGATGGATTCGTAATCCTCCCGTCTTCATGTTTAGCTATTTAACATAATCCTCCGATAACAATTAGCGGAGATATCAATTAAAAACTATTAATTATGACTCTTAGATTTCAAAATCAAATCCATATTTTTCGAAGGCTTTCCTCCATTCAAATTATTATTCAGTGCTTCAACTCAACTTTCCGGATGAAAGCTTTTATTAAAATTTACAGCGTGAAGAAAATCATTGAGATGAAAGATCTGTTGCCATTTCTTTTTCTCGAATATGAACAGGTAAAATTCTTGTTTTTGTTTTGAGGCTTTTCCTGTAATCAGGGGATTTAAATTGTTTACTTTTTTGGGGGGGTTTTCCGCAATCTGCCGCAAAACTACACGGACTTTTTTTTTTTGGTTCAAGCCTGATTGTTGAACACGCGTCACTTCACATAACTTTTATTTCCGAGGTAGACCGTGCAAAGCCGGGCGACGCAGCTAGTTATAAAAGAAAAAGTGAAGCAACCGTATTTAAAAATGTATTAGATAAGAAATAACGATCTGATCATGAAACTTAATCATCATCATCTTCATTTTTTAACTCTTAATTATTGTTAATGTATCTATTATAGTGCATCATTTTAATTTTACTACATGCTGTGCGTATCGTGTTGTTTTATTTTATGTCTTTCATTCCCATGTGTCATTCATTTGGTGCATTTCAAAAGTATTTCATGTTGAATAGTAGTTTATTTTTAAATACAGTAAAAATTCAGTTCTTTATGCAAGAAACTGTAGTGTATGGTTAAGGAATGCTTTAGAGCAGTTTCAGGGGTGTATGGTATGCTTTAAAAAATTTGTACGTATATATTTTTCCACAACGCGAAAATTTCGACTTAAGCGAGGAGTCTTGGAACGCTTTCCTCACATAAGTCGGGACTCGAATATTCTGATACTTGCAGCGCCATCTATTGCTAAAAATACCAACTATTTACTTTTCTTTTGCCATACGTTTTCACCCTTCTTTGATAATATTCCGTTCAAATTTGAGGTCATTCTGACCAATGGTTTTATTTTTACAGCGTTTTGAAAGTGGACCTTTAATTATAATCACCCTGTAAAATCAGCGTAACGCCAAAAACAGTCAAATGAGAACAATAAGCAATCGTGATTGCTCAAATAAAGAGAAAATAAAAAAAAAGAGAAAGTGAAAAAAAAAAAGGGGGAGGGGGATTTTAGAAGAAAATTTGATTTGGGGGGAAAAAAATCAAGAGAAAAAATTAATGGGAAGTCGATCAATGTTATGAATACATTAGTGGAATAATAATTTTTGAAATTGTGGAAATTTGATTGAAGGTATTGCTACTTGGCGGAAAAGTTGGAAAGGGAAGTGGGGATAACTGGATCATACAGAGGCTTTGGCACCACTGATACAGCAGAGCCCCTAACTTGAATCTTGGCTAATGCAGATTTTCCTTCAAGAGCTTAATCTTTGTTTATTTATTTACTGTAAATAGCAAAAACACCTGGTGAAAGTAACAAATTTATAACGACATGAATTAAAAATATCTTTAGCGCTATTATAATTCCTTAAATTCCTATTGTTGCCTTATTTCCTATTTGAAATATATATTTAGGGTGTAAAAAAAGTAACAATAATTAAATATTGAAAGATATGATGGTAGTTATGTTCCTGTTTAGGAAATTTGCAACTTTAGTGTAGTTAGCTCACGATAGATGGCAGTAGTACACGCTTTGAGTTGTCGCAGAAATACGGCGAGCTGATCTCCGAAAAAATTTTAATTGCATCTGATTTTATATTCCACCAGAAAAGGGTCAGTTACTGTGTTAATCTTCTCATATGTTCTTTTTTATTACTTTCTTCTATATCTAATACTAGCAGTACCCGCACAGCGATGCCCGTGATAAAAATTTAATGGAAGTCCGTTGAATAAAACAAAATTGACGCCCCCTCCCCCTCTGATGTGAAATGATCGTTTTTCTTTGTATAAAATGCGTACACACCTTTTCGAAAAGAAAAAAAAAACTATTTAAGTTTCTTTGGAATTTAAAATTTTTCGTCAAATCATTAAATTAGATTTACAGTTGCTTTAAAACTCGATTTAGCGAGTGAAGCGGTTTTTACTGCAATTTTAACTATTTCGCCAAATAAATGAAAAAAAAAACATCAAATAATATCTGTCAAATGTAAAAATATTTCCGCAGCTCTATTGTTTATCGCCAAACTTGCGCAGCAACCACGCTATCATAATCCATCCGTCTAACGAAAAAAAAAAAAAAAAACATCCCGTGGAACATTCAAAAATCATCGTCAGAAAAAAGAAGAAAATGTCGTACATTTCACTCGGATAAAAACAAATCAAAAGTTTCTTTACTTTCAAAACAAATCGCCAGAACAATGAATTACATTAACGGTTGCCTTAAAACAATAATCCTAGACTGAACCTGCTCAGCGCCTAACGTGCCAAGCGACCACGCTACCAGAACCCAGACTTTTTGCGAGTGAAGCGGATATTTTTTTCTTTGGCAATAATAAACGTTTCGCCAAACAAACAAAAAGGTATAAAATCACATTAACAGTAGCTTTCAAACCTTTATATATTAAGAGCTGCGTTGCCCAGCTTTGCCCGGTCTACCTTGAGAACAAAAATTGTGTCAAGTGACATATATTAAACAATGAATTAAAAGAATAACTTAATAACTTAAAGTAACTTAAATAAAAGAAAAAAAAAACACCATGCAAAATTACCCTTCCAAACTGACGACAGATATTAAAATACTTTTAAGAAATTAAAATTCGAAAGATAGATTTTAAAAGCGTAACCATGGAAACATGAATAAAATAACTTTAAGAAATCACATGCAAAGGATTCAAAAAGTGTAACCATGGAAACGCAAAAATAAAATGGTTGACAACCTGAATCAAAATGACATATTTCGAAATTGATTTAAAAACGCTTGTAACTTTTTTTCCTTTGAAGATAGAAGCTAATTTTTTCGACCAAAGGTCGAGAGAGATCTGGAGTAAAAAATCTCGCTCTTTCCAATGCTGTCAAAAAGAAAGCTGTGGGACAAGTCCTTCACTTTTTATTGATAGATTTAATGAAGAAAGAATTGCCTAAACTTCAGCTAAGCCTAAAAAAGTTCGAGCTAAAAACGCAAATTACTCCCGCCGTAATTAAATTAGAACATTGAAGTAAATTGTTTAGAACGCAGAAAATTCTACCCTAATATTAAAATGCGCAAGTAATTTTTCACCCCTTTAATAGCCAATAATAGGCAATTAACGTGAAATTTGGGCCTAAATTTGAATAAAAAAAGAACTGTTTATCGGATTTTTTCGAATTTTAGCCTATGTTACTCAGTAAGAAAGCACCTTTCATATAGTGAAAGAATTTTTCATATAGGAGCAGTGGTTCCGGAGATTACCTCGAACATATAAACACACAAAAATCCGTCCTCTCTCTTTATAATATTAGTAAAGATATAGAAGAAAGTATTGGATTCGTGCAAATTTTCGAATTTCGAATTTTGACGGATTCGAACGTTTTGAGGTGTGCTGAGTCCATTTCGACTATTTTTGGAAAATGTCTGTCCGTCTGTGTGTGTATGTGTGTGTGTGCATGTGTGTGTGTCACGTCTGTGTGTGACCAGTTTTTTGTGGCCGCTCTACAGCGAAAACTACCGCATGAAATCGAACGAAATTTGGTACACATATGTGCCCCTACTTGAACTTGTGCCCATTGGTTTTTGGCGCGAATTCCTCCAAGGGGGGTGGAGCAACGGGACGTTTTTGAGTTACGCGTGCTTGCTATTACTCAGGAAGTAACTGGCGGAATCAAACAAAATTTCATCCATATGTTGCCATCAACAGGAACAGGTGCTGATTCAATTTTGGTGTCAATAACTCAAACGGGGGTTGAGCTACAGAACGTTTTTTGTCGTCAATTGTGACTGCTGTATCTCAAGAAATAATGAACGGAATGAAAAAAAATTTATCGACAAGTAGCCCTTAGTGGGTATAAGAGCTGATTTTATTTTGGTGTCAACAGCTAGAAAGGGAGAAGCGCAATAGCCCGTTCTTTTTTTCCATTGTGAGTGCCCTATCTCAAGAAGTAATACTACGTTCTTCGTGAAATTTGGAATATATGTTAATCCATATGTAAACAGGCTTTGGTTCAATTTGGACGCCAATCGCTCCAAGAGGTGTTGATTTTTTTTTTTGAGCAATCATGATTGCTTATTGTTCTCATTTGACTGTTTTGGCGTGCTATCATTTTATTTTCCCACTAGCACCCTCTGCCAGCACCACCGTCGACCAGCTAATCACGATGCTGCTCCTATAGCGAAAACCGTCTCCAGGTTGCATCCATGTCCTACACACACGCGCATACATACACACACCTACACACACACACAAACGCCTACACACACAGCACTGCATACACAACATGCACATACACGCATACATACACACACACTCACACGAACGCCTACACACACACACACACGTACACACACAGCACTGCGTACACACATGCTTACATACACACACATGCACGCACGCACCCACACACATGTGCCTACACAAACACATACACGCATACATACATACACACGCTCGTGATTGCGAAAAACATAATTTGAATTCAAGATGCCAAAAATTCACATTCTTTTTTTTTTTTTTGCGAATAAAAATAGCTTTATTAATGCAACAATAAGAAAGATAAATCGTAATAGATTGTCGTCTGCGTTTTTCTCGTGATTTTAATTGTATGGAAACGATCGGAAATATTATCTCAATGATTTAAAATTTTTAACTGTTGCCATCTTATGTTTGTTAACAAATAAAATTATAATTAATTCAAGCAAGGCTCTTAATTTATTCATGCCTTACATATTGTAAATTTATCTTGTTGCCTATCGTATGCGTACATTTCTTAACGGTGTTTATGTTTAGAACTCCATAGAAACATATTCATACGCTTTAATTCATAGAATAGAGCAGCGTTTCTTAAATTGTGTTCCGCGGAACGCCAGGGCTCCATGGAGATGAATTAGGGTTCCACGAAATTATCATTCTTTGTTTTTCTAATTTTCTTTTTAGAAAACTTAAAAAATCGATTAAAATAATAAATTTCCCAAACTTAAAGTTGAATTTTAAACTTTAAAATTTTGTTCGTGTCTATAAAACTTTGTTTTGCAAGTTGCTTTCAGATTTTTTTTTTTGTTTTGTTTTTTAAGGAGAGAGAAAGTACGTCCATGCCCGAGCCGGGATTCGAACCCGAACCTTCCGGTCGCACTCAGACTTCTCTGACCACCAAACAAGGCAGGCGGCTTTTTTTTTTTGTTAGTTTTTGAAATTTCGATTTGACATTAAAAAAAATTATTTGAAATAAATTTCAATTTCAAACATAATGTTGCTTTAAACTATATTGCTTCACGAAGAGAGTAGTTATTAAAAAGGGTTCCACTCCTTAAAGAAAATAAGAAACGTTGGAATAGAGGAACTGAAAGTGATGAAAATTACTCTCAGGAAAGGTACCGTACTCAAGCCTCCACGGGCTACTTGAACCACGGAGAAAAAAGTGTTTCAAATCCGTAGCCCCATAAAACTATATACTTAGTTAACCTTCACCCTGACAGGTAGCAGTATTAGGCAGAGACTAGTGCATGAAACATAGCTTATTCTATTTCCGCCTTTTCTGATTGAGGTTATGATAGCAAGTTGTCTAAACAGCTGTTTTTTTTTTGAGCAATCACGATTGCTTATTGCTTTCATTTGACTGTCCTTGACGTTACGGTTCCTTTTTCAGCTTGGACCAGGGCTGCAACACCACCATCCACCGGCGGCGGCGCGGCTGGTCCTGAGCACTGTCCCCCGGAATCCACTTTTGCTGGGCTGTGGCGTCCATGTCCTACACACGCATGCTCATACACACTCCCCTACGTGCGCACGCCTTTACACACATACACACGCCTACGTGCACACACGTAAGCCAACACACACAACTATACACACGTAACCACCCAGGAGGAGGGACATGCTTGGGGGGGGGGAGCCGTTTCTAGAAACAATAACTCTAATCAGTAGGGTCTTGTCGCAACTCGTGATTGCGAAAAACATAATTTGAATTCAAAGTTTCGGAATTCAAATTAGAACTAATTGGGGGAAGTAGGGTTTTTTTTTTTTTTGTGTCTGCAAACTTTCAAATGTAAATTCACGAAAATATCTGACTTCCTCAAGGTAAAGATACAGGGTGTCCAGCAAAGGACTCCCTGGTTTCAAAATTAAATATCTCGAAAACAAAGGACGATATTGGAATAAAATAAACGGTATGTTTGTTGTGAAACCCATAAAAATCATATATAAGAGCTTGTACATTAATTTTTAAAAAGTTCCAACAGGTGGCACTGCACGCTGTAATTGCAATAGAAGTCGCCATAAATAGTGCTGCGAAGAGGTTGGACGATACTTTCTAGCGTATATGTAAGCATTGAGAGACTAAACTAGTGCTAAAACAACAAACCTCTTCACAGCCCTATTTATGGAGACTTCTATTGCAATTATATTGTGCAGCGCCATCTGTTGGCAGTTTGTAAACTGATTTCCGTATTCCTGTATATGATTTTTATGGGTTATAAACATACAGTTTATTTTATTCCAATATCGTCGTTGGTTTTCGAGATATTTAATTTTGAAACCAGGGAGTCCTTTGCTGGACACCCTGTATTTTTATGTTTGCATTTCCCTTAAAATGAGAATACTTGAACCCGGGTTCAAGTAGCCCCCCGATCACATTTTATCACTAAATTATGTTAAGTAATGTTTTTAATATTTTTAAATTTAAAATAACGAGGTTAGTTACTATTTATGCCCGTTTATTTGCGGATCTGTGGATAAAAAGGGCCGAAAGTAAAACAGAGCCTCTGGAAGTAGGAAATATGCGGATTATTCCGGGGGAAAATTACAATTGTGTCTAGATTCAATTAACTCCGGAGAAATGTCTCAGAAAGTGGCGTCAGCGCAATTTGACTTAAATATATGAACTCTAAAAATAAATTAAAAGATCGTTCACAAAATAAGCCTGGGCATCCTGTAGTATTTAGTAGCGGGAAATAAATAATATCAGAGACAATAAATCCATCCAAGCTATTAAAGAGAGGAGTTTTCATTCTCTCTAATCCTTACATGTATAACAGCGATTGATCGAGTAACGCTCCTGCAGTCACCAACAATGAAATTCGCGCCACGGCGTGATAATTTGATATATTTTCGGCAATGTTTGACACGGCAGGGAAATAATATTTTTTTTACAAGGTTGAACTGGATTCGGTCACTTAACTGTTTTACTGGTATAACAGTCATTTAAGGAGAATGAGGAAACGAAAAAGTAGTCAAGAATTAACGCTATGTACTGGAATTTAGGGTTTATCCACTGGAGTTAGGGTTAAAATTTCCTTGTTAAAATATCTCCTGACAGGCAATTGCTTCGTTCAAATGAAGAAGCAATTTTCACCCGTCATACCTTGACGGGCAATTTTCTAGTGTATAAATGACAAGCTTTTCAATTGGTTTTTGCTGCAGTTCATGTTTGAGAAATTATGTTTGCAAAAAAAAAAAAAAAAATAATAATAATAATAATAATAATAATTTGGATTTTGACATCTTGAATTCAAATTATGTTTTTCGCAATCATGAGTGTGTTTGTGTGTGTGTGTATGTAGGCGTGTGTGCTTGCGTGTGGGGGGTATGTGTGTTTGTGTGTAGGGGGTATGTGTATGTGTGTGCAGGCATGTGTGTTTGTGTCTGTGTTCAGTCATGAGTGTATGGGTAGTTGTGTGTATGAGTGTTTGTGTGCGTGGGGGTGGGGTATGTGTATGTGTGTGTAGGCATATGTGTTTGTGTCTGTATGCATGCATGGATATGTGGGTAGTTGTGTGTATGTGTGTGTATGTGGTGGTGTGTGTGTATGTGTAGGTGTCTGTAAGTATGCGTGTGTGTATGTGTTTGTGTATGTGTGTATGTGTTTGTGTGTGTATGTGTTTGTGTATGTGTTTGTGTGTGTGTATGTGTTTGTGTATGTGTTTGTGTGTGTGTATGTGTATGTGTTTGTGTATGTTTGTGCAGGTGTATGTATTTGTGTGTGTGCGCGTGTGTGCGTGTGTAGTTGTGTATGTATGCGCGTGTGTGTAGCATATGGATGCAACTCAGAGACGGTTTTCGCTATAAGAGCAGCATCGTGAGGAGCCGGTCGATGGTGATGCTGCAGAGGGTGCTGGCAGGAAAATAAAATGATAGCACATCAAAACAGCCAAATGAAAGCAATAAGCAATCGTGATTGCTCAATAATAATAATAATAATAATAATAATAATAATAATAATAATAATAATAATATGTATACATTGATTTTATATTAATTTATATAAGTAGTTTGCTCAATAGAAAGTACATTTTGAGTTTTCTTTCAAAACCATTGATTCTTCTTGATTCTACCACCTGTTTCACAGCCTTTTCTAATGGTTTTGCTGAGTTGGACCAAGTAGCCCCAGCGCGGGGCTAAGTGGCGCTGGTATAGTCGAAGGTAGACGTAGGGAAACGAGTTTTCGTCTAGCTGCTCTACCAACACGAGCTTGTTCATTCAATTGCTACTTGACTTCAGAAATTTCAAAAAGGTGAGTTGGTCAATAAAGAAAATTCTAATCATTTTCAGTCATATCTGGAAGACATTATTATTGGAAAATATCCATGTTCGTGGAGACAGTCAATATTTGTTACGCTCCATCGCGTAACGTACCGTTTTGTGAACCAAAAACGGTTGCGAAGAGCGACGGAAGGCGCATAAAAATGGCAACGGAATCTGTTTTATGCATTACCGCCATCTATTGCCACCGTTTTTTTACTTCTTATACTCGACAAATGTGAAAGTAGTCTGGGCGCCAAATGTCCAAAAATAGGGTAACCTTGTTTTGAGGTATGAATAAAAATTTTTCACTGTTTTTGAATGCTTATGTTGTGTAGATTTTATATTCGGTTGATGCCACTCTGCCAGATTTGAGCAATTTGAGTAATTCAAGATGGCGTTCAGAAAGGTGAAAATTTAGTTTTGGAGCGATTTTATCATGTGGTATATCTTTTTATATGTTTTTTAGGTCGAGGAATCAGAATACCATGTCATTTTTGGTGAAAAATGTATGTAAGAGTGTTTACTTAAAACTTTATTGAATCAAATTGACAAAAATATATTGTAATGCTTTGAATAAGAAATCAAGAAATTATGCTTCAAATGTTAACATTAAGGGTGCTCTTCACTGAGAGTCTGAAAGATTCGGATCTAATGTTAACCTACGGGGAAAGTTGGAGCTTGTTTTACAAATTCCTGTAAAGTTTTCGGATCCGTTTTTTTTTCTGAGTATTTTTCAAGACCATGTCTGTTTCTTTTAGTTTTTACTTTTTTGATGTGTCCATTCTCCGATTTTTTAAAATTCGAGAAAAAATGAATTTCTTCGAAAACGAGGTACTGTTGGACATTTCGCTCTGTAAAACATCTGCAACTCGTGCTATCGAAATTTTGAGAACGCCCTGACACGCAAAATATTTCCAGCTCTCTTTTGAGATCTTGTTTGAAATAATGCGACCATTTTTTAAACAAATATCATGTTCTAACTATTGAAAAAAATTTCAAAATACGTTCACTTTTTGCATTTGCCCCGCCCTAGAATAGTTACCTCCCCTTTTTGAGGGGTAAAAGCTAATGGGGTGTAAGATTTATTACCCTCTCATTAGTTCCCCTCAATGACCTCCGCTGGACGTCCTTTCTTCTTTCCTCTTTTCCTAAGGCTTTCGTGAAGAATCAAGTGCTTTTGAAAGTGAATCCATGTAGATGCGTGCTATTAGCTGTTAAATTCGCAACATCTGCTTTTTTTCAAATTTGTGGTTTGAAAAGAAATAGATTTGAAAGGAATATTTCTGAGTCAAATTGTTTATTTACAATATAATGAACATTGTTACAATGCTGTCGAATGCGAAAAGTTGACATTTTTCCCTTCCAGTAGAAAAATATTTTTATATATAGATTAAATCGTATTCCAGATACTGGGTATTTTGCATCGTTTTACATGTGTTTTATGTTACTACAAATGGTACACACATAAAGTGCTTTCCACAGCTCAACAAACATTTTTGAAAATTATTTGTGTCTTTAAGAGCCAGACTCGTCAAATTTCTTTAGAAGGTTTGGGAGGTGGAAAATTCAATAGCGGAAAACATTCCGTACACCAACATACTCATTAAATACATAGAAAATCATGAAAAATATATTAGCAATTTAATATGATTCAGTTAATGTAAAAAACACACCGTGGTAGAATTACTAAGCATTGTATGTATTAGTTTTAATGACGTTTTCAGCCTTATGTTGCCGACAAAGCTAACTAAAATGTGAACAATATAGAATGGGGGTTACAAGTTTTCACTGTTTTCTATTTTCATTCTCAGAAGCTAGATCAACATTTTAATACAATGTAGAAAAAAATAATTACAGGCATAAAGGTTTTCAGGTCACATAAGCACCCCCCCCCCCTTAAAAAAACATCATTAAAGATCGTCTTAAATTTCGTTTTTATGGCTTTAATTTCAAAAAATTTCGGGAAGGGAGTTTGTGAAAAGTCCTTCTTTGACCATAAAAAAAAAAAAAAAAAAAAAAAAAAAAGTCGCCTAAAATTGCATTTTTGGATTTCAAAAACCTGCATGTCCCCAACGTTAATAAAGATGGCCTACAATCATGTTTATAACACTTTAAAAATTTTGCCTCCCCCCCAACATCACACTAAGACTGTTTTTAGACTATTTCGAAAAATTCCGGGGAAAGCTTCCGAACTCCCCGTTTCCTAACAGAATTGAAGAACCTGAAATTGTGTTTTTGGCGTTTCAAGTTCAAAAATTTGCTGGTGGAAGATCACAGGACCTCTTACTTACTTCCAAATACTACCAGAGATCGTCTAAAAGTGCATTTTGAAAATTTTTATTTTCGAGAAAATTAAAAGGCATAGCCCCCAAACAGAGTGCTTGGGAAAATAGAGAGTATTTCTGAGTAAATAGTATGCTTACGATAAAGATCATGTTAATTAAATATAGAAATGGTTCCCTCTCCTAAACAAGAAGCTAAATCCTTTCTCTCGCTGTATTTACATATTACTAGGAGTCAATAGAATAGAAAATGTGGGATCTCAAGAAAGATTTTTGTTCTATACGAATGAAAATTACTTGATAATCATTGGATTAGAACATTCATTTTATTCTGGGACTGAAGACAGGATACGATAATTTTTCGGCACAGAAGTGCGTAACACAGAACTTAAAAGAAAAAGTTTGTCTTGTTTGTTTTTTTTTTTTTAATTGTGAACCCTTACTTGTACCTATAATTGCTTTCCTAAATGTAAGCTGTTCATTTTCATTTTTGTTTCAACTTTATGTATTTCCTGCAAATCTGTTTCTTGCCCTTTTTTTTATTTTTTATTATTGATTCATTAAGTGCAAGATGCATGAAAACGAGGCAGAGCGATAAAAACTTTAAAATCTGGCAGAGCGAGGCGTTGAGATTTTTTTCATCTAAGTATTTCGAGATTTTTTTTTTTTTTTTTTTTCAGACAGATATACATGTAGGTAATATTTTCGTGCCTTCTGAGAAAAAGGACAACCCTTAATATTTATTATGACAACTAACGAGGATCAGACACCAACAAGACTCATTAGAAAATTTTAATAAAAACTCAATGTGTTGAAGTAGAAGCACTATATACACTATATGACCAAAAGCATTGGGACACTTTCAAAAATTCACATGTTTAGGGATTTCTCGAGAAATAATAGACCAATTGCTCTATAATTTGTTTCGCATAAAATGTATACTCTAGTTGTCATTTTCCAATAAAAATTAAGTCTGCTATTCATTTAGGGGACCGACAACGAATTGAGTAAAAAAGTTTTTTGATAATTTTTCATTGCAAATTGCTGGGAATAAGCTATAATTTTCAGAAATGAGTTAAAAATCTATCAAAAACTTATTTTTATATTTTTGTGAAAGTATCTCTTATACCCATGGAAATATAAGCATTTCTTTCAAAAATGCAAAATTTTTTTGAAGGTTTTCGCCTTATATTACGCAGAGTATTTCGTCAAACGTTACTAAACTTTTAAAATATTTGACAGCATTTTAGAGAAACATAATAATAAAATTTGAAGTTAAAATATTGAAAATTTGTTGAAATATGAACAGTTAAAGCTATTAATTTTTCACTGCGCAGACACGAAAGATAGCAATTTATAACGTTCATAATTCAAAGCTCAGATACATCCTACAATCCATGAAAAAAATTCCACCGCAATTTCTTTAAATTTTAAAAAGTTATCAGCAATCTAATGAGCCGAATTTCTATAATTCTAGGATAGGCGACGAATGGTAAGGAATTGTTAGCAAACTGGCAACACTTTCCTGCCATCGTTATAGAGTGATTCATGATAAGAACAGATTATTTGTTGCTGGTCCCCTAAATGAATATCAGACTTAATTGTTATTGGATTTGACGTCTGGAGTATACTTTTCATGAGAAAAAAATTACAGAGCAGAGAGCAATTGGTCTTTTATTTTTTGAGAAATCCGTAAAATTGTGAATTTTTGAAAGTGTCCCAATACTTTTGGTCATATAATGCATGTAGTACCTCATGTATTTTGCCGAATTTAGTAACTGGGAATCTGAGACTCTAAAAGTGCTAGGTTTAATTTTATTGCAAAATTTCAACGCAAGATAGTTTACAAACATTGAGAGTGGGGGAAGGAGTGATTTTTGCCTTTGAGCTTGGAGCAGGGTGAGCACCCTTGCATACAAAGATCAGAGAAAAATCTTTAATTTTTCAAATTCAGGAAATCCTTATCCGTAGCCGTCCGCGACTTTGCCGTTGTTATGCTCAATTTGAAAGAACTTTCACCATAACAACCCCTTGAGAAATGCTATCGTAGCCTTCTCATCTGCATATAGTACTTAGATAAATAAATAAATATTTTTTCAAAAAGAAAAGGATTCAAAGATAAAGATTAGGGGAATTTTCTGGTCACCAGTGGTGAGAAAAGGCATTTATAGTAGCCACATTTTTTTCTAGTCGCCACTACATTTGTAAAACAGGTAACTAACCAACAAAGTAGTATTTAATTTAGCACTAAAATATAAATATTATCAGTTCAAATAAAGGTTAATGTAAGTAATTAGTGGCATTAATGTTTATTGTACAATCAAGTATTAACTATGCAAAGAGGATCTAGTTTCATTTTTAAGAATGTTTTCTGCTAACTCGGATGGGGTTGGGGAGAGTGGCAAACAGGCAGAGGAAGTGAAAGAATTTCGCCAACCGATAACTAGTTAGTCCCCACTTTTATTCGGCACTCGATTTTTCAGATTTATTAAGTAGGATCACCCATTTTTAAAGAATATTTTTTTGTTAGAATTTGGAGTTCATTTCGTTGAAATTCAGTGTGGTCATGTAGGCTATCTTTTTTTTTCCTTCCTTTTTTGATATTATCAATTTTCAATAACGAACATTTTTCTAAGAATAAAACGAATTTATAAATTTATTTATTGCAAATATTCATTCATTCGTTAATTTTTCCTAGATGAGATCAGGAACCGTATTAATGGGGAAAAAAATCTTCGTTTCAAAAATTAATTTTAGTGCGAATGCAAATAAATTAATATCACAAGCGGGATTGCAAAATGCCGCGCCTTTTACACTGAGTAATTTTTCTTTTACCTATGTAGTCAAGACTCAAGAGGGAAAGAACTAGAATTTCCTTGGAAGGGTCTGTAAAAAGCTGCGGTTTCATTTCGCCGTCAGCTATTACCTCCTTCGACTACTCTGCACAGCAGGGGAGCGTCCGGTCTGTCCCCCTGCAAAATGTGACAGGTCACATGATCCACACTTTCATCGGCCACCGCTCGTTCTATTGGTTGTTGAAGTGTCAATCACTTCACTGATGAACATTGCTTTCGTTTAAAGAAAAAGCCCATTTTCAAGCGAGATCGTTTTTCTTCCCCACTGAAGAGCAGCCTTAAGGATTAGTTTCTAAAGTTGCAGTTTAAAAGATAGTACTGAAATTGATATAAAAAAGATATTTATGATAATGGTACCTGAGCTCAAGATTACATAGTTGTAAAGTTCAGCTTCAGAGTCACTTTCATTTACAGTGCGAGCTATATTGGAATTTGTATTGCAGCACCTTTCCCCCTCATGTAAGCATTGACACATTATACTACATGAAATATTATTTGCACTACAGCTACACCTCATAGTTATGCAGGACTGTTCAGATCGGCATGAACACTTCGTCATTGCTATAATGTAGTCTTGAGCAATTGGAGTATTTGGTGGAACTGCAATGGGAAAAAAGCTCTTTGTTGACTTCTTCTTTTTGCCAACCAAATGATGTTGGATCTGGGTGAAGAACAAATGGACTGTTTGCAGATAACCACAAAATAGTTTGAAAGTGAGCCCGTTTTACATTTTCGGCAAAGCAGTCCCTAGTGGGTGGTAATGAAACAAATGAAGGAGCTCGTAGCTGTGCTTGACCAATTGTTTTTTGCCCAAAGAGAAATTCTTACTTCTGTCATATCAGTAGCACCATCAACACCATAGCAAGAAGCAATAAACGTTGTGCATTTTTTAATTACCACTGTCATACAACTCTCTTTATAACCCCTGCCTAAAGACACTTCAGAACTATTTTCTTTCCTATCCTATAGAATAGAACAACAAAACCACAGTCAGACAGAGTATGAGCAGCTGGCAAACTTAAAATTATATCTTTGTATTTTGAAACTGTTTCTTTGATGGCTACTGATTCCTTTCCTGGGTTTAACGATACCATACAGACTTCATTTTTCACACCTAGTCGATGGTAGAAATATAACAGTAACACGAATACATTAGTGTCGTCACATACAACATGAACAGTTTCATTTTCTTTTATTTTAGCTGCTGGATTATTATAACGTCTGCTTCTTCGTGTTTTGTAAAATCAGTTCTCTGACTGAGGTTGCCCCTATGTACTTGAAATATCGTGGTATTTTGTCAGTAATAACCAAACGGTTCTTAAATGGGACATTACAAACATTTGTAGAAATGTAGTTACATAAAAGCTGTATCAATTTTCGTTTGTTGTCAGAATTGGACAGCGTTATATTTTGTGAGGAAAGTGGTGTCGTTTCAGTTAGTACAAATAGTCAGTAGCTATGCTATGCATTCTTCTCCACACAAGAGGTAATTCCTCCTAAAATGGAAGTGATCTGGTTCTGATCGTAACACTTATTTTGCAGCAAAAAATCTTCTTTGGGCCGATTTTTTTTAAAGTCCCGCAAGTCCGATGGCAGTGTAAAACTAAGTTGGGGCTAGCTGCAAAACTTTGTTTCAATGATACAAAAATGTCGTCGTTACGCTGTTTGCTTGATAATATTATTGACTGGATCCTTTTAGCAGTACTTTTGTCGGTCTTGCCTGGTTCACCACACTTGAAAAAACATTCATCTTCTTCCTCACTGGTTAGCATCTTGATTAGTTTCAACACCTATTTCCTTTTTCAATAACAAAACATCAAACTTGAAGAGTTGTTACTGAAATTGATTGAATCCGTTTGCATAGTGTCCAACTCATCTTTTCTGCTCATCGCCTATGACTCTAATCCAGGGAATACTTGTTCGCCAGTTCCCTGTCTGATTCCAGAAATCTTCTAATATCTAAGATTTATTTTCTTGATAAATTAACCCTTGAAAATTGGAAAGTAGAGCAGTTTAAAAATTTCCCCGTTTTTGCAGTAACTGTCTTTATATCTCAGAATCGATTTCAGACAAGCAGATTAATTTTTCCAAGGGCAGTTAAAATATGCTCTATAAATGTTGAATTCTGTAAAACGCAAAGCATTTTCCTTCAAGGATAAGGTTAGAATTATCAAATATATAGAAGATGGCAGTAGTCAATCGGAAACTATGTAAGGAAATATTGATTTGAATATATTAAGCCATCTGTTTTAGTGGATTTACTACTGGGTCCACATAGGGCTGTCGGAAGAGATGGGCGAGCATGGCGATGCCCCCGAGCACTAAAATATGAGATGAAGCCGTAAACTAAATTTTTGAAGCATTGTAATTTAGTTTCTGAAATATTATTATCATTATTTTTTCTTTAATCAAAAGTAGTTTTTCAATGCTTACACATTATTGCTTTCGTAATAATGTGTGATTTGCTTTCGTAAGATGCACATACATTTAAGATTACTTGTTCAACTATGTTTCAAAATTAAGTTATGATAACTTTTAGTTCTTCAGTACTTTTCTATCACACAATTACACGCCCTAAACAGTTTGTTAACGCGATTTTCGAGGCTTTAAAAGAAGTCCTTTAAATGTTCTCTATACCAAAAGGTTTGGCGGGGTTGGGGGGGGGGGCGAATATTCGCCCAGTCACGAACATTTTTTAGGACAACCCTGGGTATAAAATTTTCGAAATGTACGCTAAAAAAGAATTTGCAAAAAAAAAAAAAAAAAATTAAAAAAAAATGCAGCGACAGTGATTACTTTCTTACCTATTTCTGCATTTTTTTTTGAAAAAAAAAAGTATTTGACAATAAAAGGCTACTTTTTCTAATTTCATGTCATTCTGCACCATTTTATGCCCTTCACTGTCCTGTCAGTTGTGGAGAGGAAGTAAAATATCGTCAACTTTTTCTTTAGATACCTTTAAAACAATTTTTTAAAAAAAATCACAAGAATTAGAGAAGCATGGGCGGATTTATGGGGAGGGCAATGCCCCCCTAGTTTTGGTAGTACTTTATGTAGTAGCAACAAATCTTCCAAAAATTAAAAAAAAAAAATTCTTTTTTGAATAGTTCGGAAGGGCATAGGTGGATTTATAAGGGGGGGGGGGCATATTAGGCAATGCACCTCAGTTTTTGGAGGACTTTATATAGTAACAACACTTCCAAAATCTTAAAACAAAAAAAATCATGACTTTTTCTTTTTCGTAGTTAGAATAGTTCAATGAAAATGAAGAGAAAAGCGAATGTCCTTTTCTGATGGGAGAAAAGAAAAGGAAAAAAAAAAAGAACATTAAATACAAATAGTGCAGCTGTCACTGGGGTGCTGAACGATCTACTCGTTATGATTTGTGTTCACATTTAAATTATATTTGTGTATAGTATTTATGTTCTTAGTAGATTAATTGGCCTTTTGAGAAATTGTTTCCCCCTTCTCTCTTTTAAGAGAGAGAGAGGGGGGGAGGGGAGAGAGAGAGTCATCAAAAGTTTTGGAAAAATTTGCTGAAATTTTATAAAAGTCTATAAAAACCTAACAAAGATTGGTAAAAATCCTTTAACCGTAAAAACTGACAAATTTTCGTAAAAATTACAAAAAATCAAGCAAAAATCTGCAGTTAAGCGTGAATTACAAACTGGGTCGAATTTGCCTATAAGATAAACAAGCTATTACTTAGGGCCCCTGTTTTGAAGTGGGTCCCTAACTCCCAAAAAAAAAATCATGATTCGTTCCTTAAAAAATGGAAATTGCTTGAAAACTAATTTCATTTTTAAGTGCTTGAAAACCTTGAATATTTGGAAAGTGTGGCTACAAACCATAAATTTTAAAATTTCTAACAAATGGTAGAGGGGGAGGAATGCCAAAATATGTCAAATTCAGCTCCTTGCCACATCCTGTAATAAAAATGTAAAAATCATGGTTCTCACGTTTGTAACATATTATTTGAAATAAATTTTTGTGACTCACATGTTTCATATCTTGATATTTATTCAATTCCGAATGCAGTATTTTGGAAATTCTTTTGTATTGATTGCTTTTATCTTACTTCTTCTGCATATTGTCTATCTGTTTAGCACGGAAAAAAAATACACAATACTTCTATTTCTTTTCGTTTTCTGCACCACTTGCAACTTAAGAAAAATTGTTGTCATGAGAAATCTATGGTTTCTTTTTTCTTTTAAATTTAAAACAGCTATTTCTTACAACGTTAGAACAGGACTGTAAAAAGTTACAATCAAGTACTAAAATATCAGAGACTGGAAAGTACAAATGAAGTGTGTTAAATAATTTTATTTATACTAGAGTCCTTGAAAATAATTAGATAAGTCTTTGAAAATCCTAAGCAAAGTGGACTCCAATTACTTCTACACCATTGTCAATCTGTTTCGCCAGGGAAAAAAAATGATAGACTACCTCTCTATTCCTTTTCGTTTTCTGCACTACTTATAATTAAAAATATTATCAATTTCTATGTCTATCCAATTAACCTTTATAAGGCTTCAAAATGCAGAATTTGTATCCGTTTTACAAAATTTCCTCCGGGGAAGAAACCCCCGACCCCCTAAAATTGGAGATATTTTATTTCCCACATGAAAGGGAGCCCTGTGTCACTCTCTTGATACCAGCTTCCTTTCTTAAGGTCAATTCAAAAAGGACAGCATGAAAACACACATTAATGAAAACAACACACAAAAAAGTAAAACATTGACTTATGCATCACAGGAAACACATGGCACAGACAAAACATGGAAGTGGGAGGGGGGGGGCAATAAAAATGTTGCTCAAAAAAAATCCTGACCCCCCCCCCCCTCCAGGAACTCAGTCTTAAATCCGCCTATGTAAGAGAAGAAAGAATCTGCTCTGAAATACATTCTTGAATGGTTTCGGCGAAACTTGAATGAACTTTTGTTTATAGTTGAAAAAAAGGATTAAAAATACTTCACACCGAACATTTTAATATGCTAGAAGTTTTTAAACGTTCAAAAAGTTTATAATTATAAAATTAAAGGTTATTCAGCCATCAAATATCTTGCCTTAAAAACTAATGTTTGGTAGATAATGAAAGCTCGATCCGCTTAACTTTCTCTTTACTTCAAATGCTTCTTGCCGTTCGAATGCTAACTGAAGAGACATCCGTAAGCGCAGCCAAAAGGCGATAAATGTGAGACACTGATTGCATTTGGTAGGGCGTTAATGAACACTAAAATTCCATTGCACAAAGTTCTTGCGCATGAGTATTATTAGTGCTTTCTCTGCTGAAAAGAAATTCGTTGAAACTAATTATTGATTGATCTTTGCCTATTTGTTTCTTTTCTCTGAAGTAAGTGTAAATTTTGTAATCAATTTAAAATGAATAATAAAAAACGTTTTCGATGATAAATTCATAGAAACAACTTCAAAGCACAAAAATGGCAATTTTATTACATGACACCGTTTTGGAAGTTCTTTAAAGATGTTTCAACCATAAGCTCATTAAATTCTGCTCTAATTTTAAGGGGTTTATTGAAGATTTCTTTTCACCCTTCAAAAAAAAAAAAAGTAATAAAAAATTTTGAGACTTTAAATCCCAAAACTTAAGCATTTCAATTTTTTGCCCCCAACTTTAGGACAAAAAATTCCTTCACAAAATAATCCCTCTAGAGGTGATTTTTTTTTTTTTTTTTTGCGAAGTGTATTTGACCATATTATGGTCATTACCTATCAAATAGTTTCAGACAGGGGCAGTCTGGCTCGCCGCCGGTGCGCCCTCCTGCCGGAAAATACGTATCAAAGTTGAATAATAATTTTATTTTATAACTAGGGTTACCCGCACGACTTAGTCAAACAATTTTTAAAATGGTCGGATCCTGTGCTTTTAAGCATGCTCTTTCAGAAAAAAGAAAAAAAAAACTTTGAAAATTTTGGAAACGACCCTATCGTTTCCGAAAACTTGTTTTAAGCATTCAAAAATTGCAATCAAAGCATCATTCCTGCCTATATTTTCAAGAAACTTGATGCGCAGAGAGACCTCCATGTCGATGGCAGGTGAAAAAGGGTTACTTTCAAAAAGCAGCCGCACACGCCTACTTACACGCAGAGCGCTATGACTCGAACTGAGCGTTGAGGGGATTTTCTATAGCGGCAGTGCCACCTGGTGACGCCTCCACGAAGCCATGTTACGTCACCCCAACTTCCTCGAAAAGTACATGTTGATTAATGTTGTACTACTCTGAGGGCTGCATCATGGTTAGGTCAACCCCTGATAGGCACAAGGACCCTCGGAGAGTGATGTACGCTCAAATGAACTAATAAACTTACTAGTTATTATGATATAAATGTATTGGAAAGGGTTCGAAGGCGGGCTACAAGGCTAATAAATGGACTTTCTCCCTTAGACTATGATTCCAGGCTTAGAAGGCTAAAAACAGGGCCGATCCTAGGGTGTCGGCCGCCCTTGTGCAAAGACCTAATGTGCCGCCCCTCAAGAGTAATTTGCATATTTTGACTCATCTTTAACATCCATATAAATCTTTCTTCAAATTTCTATACCAAGTTCTAATTAGAAAAAAAAGAACGGAAGAATGATGAACTAGTAAAAAGGAAGAAATGTTTTATAATAAGAAACTCCTTAGGTACAATTTATATCTTTGAAGAAATTAATAGATACCAAAATTTACTAATCTTAAAAACGCATTTTATAGTCTGTCTTCGGTGACATCAGAGGAAAGTCGGGGGGGGGGGGGGGATCAGGGAAGGCGGGATTACTCCGAGAAAATTATCGAAATTGGCGTATGAAAAATAGCTTTAGTTAATCTTTGGTTGTGTTCGGTTGCAAGGACAAAAGAGTCCGGTATACTCAAGGTGCATGGAGAAATTTTCGAAATTGACGTCAAATATCGCAATTTTAGGAACTTTTTCGAGACTTCAGGAGATAGTAATGTTGATGTTCTTTCCTAAAATTCTTTCCAAATTGAAATCAGTCGGAAGCCTTTTTTTGTGACCGTAGCGTTGGAAGGGTCGACGCTCTTTCCGAAAATTTTCCAAAACTGAAGTTTTAAGCACGCAATTTTGGGTTACCTTTGTTGACGTTACTAGAGGGAGGGAGATTAAATCGTCTAAGGTTTTCGAAATTGAAGTTCAAAACGCAAATTTATGCTGTTTTGGTGATGGTAGGGGATCTGGCGGCTTTCCTCCGGTGATTTCTCGGCACTATTGCTTCAAAAACCCATTTTTGGCTATGTTTGAAAACGATAGGGGAAACGTGAAAATATTCCGAACCAAAATATTTTTCAGAACTAAAATACATTATAGGCTATTTTTTAGAAGGAAGGGTTTTGAGACTATGAACGGATGTTTCTAAAAGCGCAATTTCATACTATTTTTGGTGACGTTAACGATACTGGGAAGCATCGGCGGATCTTACGGATATTTTTCGATATTAATATCTGAAAAATACAACTAGTATACACTTTTGTCCACCTTACCTCGACGATTGATGGGTATGCACTAGCGCGGCGAAAAGTTAAATAAGCCAAGCAGTTATCCTCCGGAATTTTTTTAGAAATTGAAGTCCCAAAAACGTATTTTAGGCATTGTTTGATAACGATGGGACTAAGAGCGGGCGGGGGTTCAGTGTGCCCTCACGAACTGTTTTTAGAAACTGAAGTCAATTTCAGGCTAGTTTAGGCAGGAAGGGTTCTGTGGCTCCACGGAACCGTCTAAAAACGAAATTTGGAGGTATAGTTGGAGAAAATTAGTTTGGAAATTAGTTCGGAAAAAATAGTTTGGAGAAAAGCGGGATCCGGGGTCCTTCCCCGAAAGTTCTTGAAACTAATGTCTGAAAAACGCAATTTTAGTTTGTTTTTCAATAAATTAAGTGAGAGGGGGTGGGATTAGAGGCTTCTCTAAAGACGCTAACTGAGACTGTCTTTGCTAGTAATAGCAAAAAGTCCATCGCAAAAATTTCGAAAAAGAAATCGAAAAATGTCATTAAGCAATTTTTGATGACATTAGGAAAGGCTATCCTCTAAAAACACATTTTAGATTTCGAAGCCAATATTTTTAGGCTATATTTGATTAAGTTAAGGTGGAAGGGGTAAATCAGAGACTTAATTGGGTGCTTAAGTTCGGTGGTTCAACCAGTGAAATGTTCCGAAATTATAGTCTTAGAAACACAATTTTAAACTTTCTTTAGTCTCGTCAAGGAGGTCATGGCATCATTTTGGATCTTCGTTTAAACTTACTACCCGGGGCAAGAGCCCTGTCCTCCTACCTGATCTGAAACCGGGCAGTTCATTCGGGATTTTAATTAGAAAAAATTGCCGTAAAGGGGGAAAATTACAAAATTTTAGTTTGTCATTCATATATATGTTTGATTCTCAAATGAGTGGCAATTTTTTACTTTCTTCCCACGCATCCACGATTATTGAACACAGATTTTGTTGTTTGAAATGCTTATGATCAGAGTATCTAATCAGTATAGCTTTTTTTTTATATAAATAAAAAATGTTTTCATTGTTTAGGTCTATGAACGCTTGGGAGGTAAACATTAGTGGCCGCCCTCGGTGCTCCTTTTAGAAGGCACCCTTTCATGCTTCAGGAGGGGGCCATTTTCCTCATTTTCCCTCCCCTGTATCCATGCCTGATTACCGGTTCTGTCACAAATTTTGCAACCAAATGAAGCATGTGTGCAAAGAGTAAATATTAATGGACAATGAACTAACACATTGGTCCCAAACATTCTACTTTTCTTAAACTAGGCTATATGCTGTCGGGAAATCGACACTTAATTTGATAATTGAACATTTAAAATTTAGCAGATTTATTCGACTTATTATAAGTGATCTTGTGAGAAATTCTTGAGGAATTTTTCTTTATTAAAAGAACTACATGATGCAGCCTGCGACCGCCCCTTGCTTCGGCCGCCCTTGTGCGGTGCACACTCTGCACACCTGCTAGGATCGGCCCTGGCTAAAAATATACAGTCTTGGGCAAAAAAGAGACCGAGGGAACATGATTCAGTTGTTTAAATTTATTAAAATGAAAGATGATACAGGGTTGAAGTTTAGCACTGAAAACAGGACAAGGGGCCATTGTTTTAAGCTATTTAAATCTCAGGTTAACATGGATATTAGAAAAAATTGTTATTATAGCTGGGTAGTGGAACCTTGGAACAGCTTACTGGAAGAGGTGGTACCGCAAGGGAGTAGACAGTTTTAAGAGGGCAATTGATCTTCACTGGGGATTGTAAATTGACTAGGACCAGTCTAGCTGGGCAAGCTGGGCTAGAGCCTGTTGCTGGTCGTCACTTTTGTATTTTTATTGTATAATCAGCCAGTAACAGTGGACAGACATTTTGTATTTGCTTAGATTTGATTGGTTTTTGTATTTCTTTAAAGTTCAATCATCTAATCTATTGTACGTGTAGAATATTTAATTTAGCTTTCATTTCAACCGGTAACAAAATGTTCGATTTTGAATTTTGATTGCTTCATATTGCACCATTACGAAGCAAGCCATTAGCTAAAAGTTCAGCTAGGTAATTAGAGAGCTTTATCATAAACATTGAAACTGTTAGAAATTTCTTTCTGAACTGTTTTAGGAGGTTTCTGTATCATCTATTATTTGTTTATCTTAAGCTTTTGTGAGAATTCATAACTAAAAGAAATTCTGCGTTTACGATGCACATTCGGTGGAGAACGGTTATATCCTAATCCTAAGCGAGTAATAATTCTAAAGCAATTTCATTGGTTCCTGAATACCACGCCCTTACCGATGATCGAGTAAATATTTAGAATTTCTGCCTTCACACTAAATGGCAGCGTTGGTGGATTTACGTCCTTTTCTCTCCCTCACTTTGATATTGGAAATTACTCTTATTTAATTACTATGTATCGTTATTATTGCTAATCATTAATCGCAATGGGGTCGTTTCCAAAATTTTAACAATATTTTTTTCTGAAAGAGCATGCTTAAAAACAGAGGATCTGACCATTTTTTAAATAATTTATTTAAGTTTTTAAAAAATTACTTAAATCGTTGCGCTTTCATTGATTACACTTCTGTCGTGTGACATCACCAATGATGAAATACCATTCAATGTTGTCATTCACAGAACAAAATATTTAATTCGCATTTTTACTCACGTGTATGGCAACGATATGGTCGATAGCAAGCGAAGAGCGCTATGAGCGCAATTTTAATTCGCTGCTTGAATACTGTAACGTGGAACCGTAGTAGAAATATGCGCCAAATTGCATCATTTGTGACGTCATAAAGACCACGCCTTGTTTGAAAAATCGACATTATAAAAAAAATTAATTTAAAAAAAGCTGTTGGGGAAAATGAAAGCATTTTCTGGGTCCATGTATTTTTATTTTTTTTTTTATTTTTTTTGTGTATTCTATCTATTTTAATGACTAAAAGTAGTACTTTTGACTGAAGGAAACCACCTCATTGAAATTGTAGTAATTTAAGAGCATTTTCAATCTTTCATTTTATTTTTCCAACTTACTTTCATGTTTTTTTTTTTTCCTTTTTGTGTTTATTTCTATTATTGTTTTTTATCGTCAGTGAAAAGCTAAAAAAAAAAAAAAGCAAAAACTTTCATTAATTTTTAGAACGTCATTTCGGAGTCACTTCTCTTCTTCAATTTCAATAAATTTGCTTTCTCTCTCTCTCTCTCTCTGCCCCCCCCCCCCCGAAAATAACGACATTTCGATTAAGAATTTTATTATTTCGATAAGAATTTCGATAAGAATCACTTTATTAATAGGATTACAACAAGAAGTTCTGTCTAGAACTAAACGAGCCTACTCTCCCATATACCCATACTACTTTCTAGTACCTGATCAATATTCTCAAAAATAGCTAAAATCGCAAATTGTTTCAAAAATATTTTTTTAATATTTTAAGCTTCTTTCTAGAAATAAAATATTCCTCAATCATCTTTTAAAAAAAAAAAAAATAGCAGCACCTTTTAAAAAAAGCAGCTTATACACTTTTTTCCATTAAAAAAATTCTTTAATAGCTTTCAAAACGAAAAAATAATAATTAAAATTAATAAGTTTATTAAAATAAATACATCATATCAAAAAAAAAAAAAAAAAACGTTTCTTTTTCCCTGTTGCCAAAAATAATTTTTTAAATGAATTAATGCAATTACCAAAATAAATAAAAACAATAAAATGTCAACTTAAAGAAATAATTTTCATTGTCAAAAAAAAGAAAATCGTCTGCGCATATCTTTATGTAGAAACATGAATGACTTCGAGTTTATTCGCCGAAAACTGAATACCTAAATTAAAACTTTAGCGTGAAAATAAAAACAAGTCTCATCAACAATAATTATTTCACAGTTAAAACCACAGCAGCGGAGTCGGAGTCAATCTCATTTTGGGATAAAAGAGTCGGAGTCGAATGTCTAAGAATCGGAGTCAGTCATTTTTCCTCCGTGTATAAATGTTTGCCAAAGCTACGAAGTCAGAGTCGAAGTCGGGGAATCGGTGTCCGATTAATTGTCGGGCACAGGAGTCGGTGTCGGAGTCTGGAGTTTGGCGTCAAGAGCTATTTCCAACAAAATTTGTTTGAAGTAAATCCGCCTTCAAGTACAGAATCTACATTGACTTTCAGTTTCCCCGTAGGCGCTAATGTTAAGGAATTTGAACTGTTCAAAATTGAACAAAAAATAGTTCAGATCAAAACGTGAAATATGGGAATGAGGTGTCCTCGCCGAGATCTTTCGAACAAAAAAAAGTTTGTTCGAATCGGACTATTCATTCAAAAGTTATTAGGGGGGGGGGGCAGACAGACAGACCGACAGACATTTTCCCCCATCTCAATACCCTACTTTCCAATTTTTAATTTTTCATTATTTATCTAAGTATTTTATTTATTTTTGACTTTTTTTTTGTTTTTAGGGATATTTTTAAGATGCATTAAGCCTTCTTTCATGCTTTTGTCTTCTTTCTCTGACTTTTACTGGGAAAGTAGGCTAAAAACCATCATGGTTCCCACATTTTGTATATTTTTTCACGTTGATTTTGTAATTACGAAAAAACACTCTTTCTTCAAAACCCTTAAACAAGCAGAGCAAGTTTCTTTGGTGACGCCAATAGAATGTATCACGTGAAATATTTCTGCTTTGATACATGTTTTCGAATTATTTCGGCAAACCTGAATGAATTTTTACACATAAATAAGTATACTATTTCTAAAAATAATTAATTCCAAAAAATTTCTCAGCTCCCAGTTTTTAATATTTTAAAGCGTATATAAAAATAAAACTGTTCAAATTTCCAGCAGCAGAAAGCAACCACTAACCACGTGAACTTCGAAAATTCACGTTCCTACCTTACAATATATAGTTCGGTGGGTGAGTTAGAAGTAGTAGTTCTGAGCGAAGTTAACCGGTTCGCTCTCGCTCACTTAGTTGGCTCGCATATTAGCCGTTCCCAAGCAGTAATTCTGCAAGCCACGCTATGTTTTGTAAGACGGCTCGGTTTCTTCCGTGCTCGATAGATGGCGCCACTACTTTTTCATCAAAATTTTTTTGCCCTCTCTTTAAAAATGACCTATGTCTTTTGAAGTTTTGACCATGGATAGCTTACCATCCTTCTTTATTTATTCAAATATTAATATTACAAACGATCAAAATGAAAATTTAACTTTCAGGGTAAAAGAAATCACTGATGAAAATGCTGCAAATGTAAGTTTAAAATTTTTTTTTTCTTAATTTAATTGCGGATAATCCTGAAAAAAAAAATGTTACTAAAGGGACAGAACAGCCGATATAAATTACTGGAATTTAAAAAAAAATGTGCCTATAGGTTTAACGTTGTAATTAATAATTTAATCAACGGTCTAATTGATACAACTATATCAATTAGATAACATTATATGCAGTATTCGGGGGGGGGGGGGGGGGAGTACATAAATATAGTGCGAAAATGTAAGTCAGAACAGCTCTTTTACATAAGTACTCCAATAGGCTTTCTATTTTTCTATTTATTTATTTATTTTTTGCAAAACACACACACATATATATATATATATATATATATATATATATATACCAATGATTTTTTTTTTTTTTTTGTGGTGGGGGTGTGATCGCTTCCTTTTGGGGGGAGGAGAGGAAGACATTCACCCTTAGTTTTATTTCACCCATGTTTTGCAGCATTTTTAAAAATTAATTTTCTGTTTAGCTTGTTCTTTAAGTTTTGTTGTTTTTTTCACCAGTACTTACATGTTCTTTACTTAATTGCTATATTGGGCCTTTTTAGGTTAAAGATCTTTTAGATTGTTTTTGTGTTTTAATAGAAATTGAATTAATTCCTCTTTTGAATGGCTTATACAGATTTAACCTAAATATGCTTGTTAATTTTATACACAGAACTGTTTACAGCAATACAGTGAAGATACAAAAAGTACTTGGCGTGTTGCAACAACATATCCGAAATCAGGGAGATTTAATAAATACAAAATCAGCTATCGCTGTGTGCATAAGACAGACAGAAGAGTTTCTGGGAATGGTCCTTCAAAGCATACAGGATGCACTGCTAAATTGACAAAGGCAAGTTACTTTCAATTAAATGTATATGTAATATGTTTATTTAATATATGTTTATGAAATCCTTCAGCAGCTTTCATAAAAATAAAAAAAACTCGAAAGGGTGCTACATGCAATATACTAACAGCCCTTTTATCTCATCCAGAGACTGTGGTGTTGTCCAGTACTGGACAGCGGGGTGGCAATTTAATGAGAGAATTTGTATTACATTTCTATACACAACTTTTTAAAATAATCTTTCTTAGCGAATTTCGACTGTGGTTGTTTTTTGAGGGACGGTTTAACAAGAGGTTTAACTGTTATTTTGCCTTAGCTCTGGCTTAAGGCAGTAACTTATTCCTTAATACCCAAGAACGTCATTGCTGGGGTTCCTCGCTGGTTTTCTAAATTTATTTTAACTGCCAGTCTGTTGGTACTCTGAGCATCAATAAGAGGATATTTGCCTTCAGCATGGTTATTTATTGTTCCAAACTGATGAGTTCATAACAAGGACAAAACAGCAGCCTCTGATTGTGATAACCAGGCTGTCTGACAGATATGCATGCAGATTGCATGAATAAGACCAGCCTGGTTAGTAGTTTACAATCCAATACCAGTTTTTGGTTCTCAATTTGCCTTTTTATTTATTTATATTAAGTTGATAAGGGTAATGATGATCTTTTCCTGAAATTATTTTTGAGCTCATAATCAGAAACATTGAACCATAATTTGGTTTTTAATTTTGATAATATAAGAGCTGAGGGGGGGGGGGGGCAAAATTAAAAGCATGATTATTTGAATGAAACAGAACAGATTTTTTTTTCAAAAGAATAATCATTTTCATTTTATGTTAAATGCCCCATTAAAAAAAAAAAAAAAAAAAAAGAGGCAATGTAATTTTTAACATAAAAAGTAAACTTTTGATCATTAAATATATGTTATACACCGCCATAAAACCTATCGACACATGATAAGGTATCATAGATCATTTTCTCTTGATTTTCAACTTTAAGATTTTTATTTTTTTAATTTAAAAAGAAGATAGTAATTATATTAGCTATGAAGTTTTAAGCTATTTTATTTCTTAATTAATTGGTTAATTACACGTCAATAGGTGACTGATTATTTTTAATATCTTCTTCTCACACACTAAAAACAAACCTAAACTGAATTTCTCAACTAAAATATAAGTTTTATTTCATGAAAATTATTTCATGAAATAATTAATAAAACAGTGGTGCCATTTAGTGTTCACGAAAGAATTAGTACGTCATGAACTACGTCATTGGAATTCGTGGCTTACAGAATTACCGCTTGGGAACGGCCAATATGCATTCTTTTTCAACCAACAATCCTCCGCCATTTGGTAGGCAAGAACTTCTCACCGCACATCCTATAAGCTTACTATCGGTTCGTTTTCCGCAATTTTTGCGGGGATTTTTCAGTTTTAAAGAACTACTTTCAATGGAACATCTTATTTTTTGATTAAAAAAAATGTCGCAAAATAATTTTCTCTTGGAAGTTGACTATTAGAGGTAATTTCAGAACAGAAAATAGATTTCGCATCTTCCTAATTTGTAACTAATTTTTAATTCAGCTCTATGTGAAATATTAAAGTATTGTAACGGATTCGGTGCGACTTCCACTTTCTTGAAATGAAGACACAGTTCTTGATAAAAACACAGGAAATTTATTTACACTATGTACAGGAAAGATCTTCAACAATTGCCAAATTATTCATCAGCAATTAAGCAATTATCACACAACACCGTAAACTCAACGTTTACACACGTATTTACTTCCAAATACGAAAACAACCCAGCGAAATGCCTCGCTATAAACAGAGCCAATACACTAACGAATTCTCAATCGAAACTGACTGTTTATCCATCGCTAACGGCTTTTATACACCGAAAAGAATTTTCCACAACATTCTTACCTCTTCGCGAAATCCGTAGACCGTTATCAAATTTTATCAACGAACAAAAAGGAAATAGAGGGGTCGTATACTTTAGCCATATGAAAAAGGGGTTGTATATTCATTACGGGAAACTATTTACAGGTTACGTTCCTACAATAATTACTATGTACAGAATTTGTAACATTGCCCCCTTCCCAAGGACTGCACGTCCCGGGCAGTACAATCCCCAGAAAGGGTGCCAAACTTCTATCACAAGTTTACAAATATACACATTAATTAATAATTAACAGATACAGAAAACAAAATAATAACAAGAAATATTACTAAACATTAAAAGCAAAAATTATCTACAACTTTTATGTTATCAACCATGGTTGTTTACGTAATACTCATGAACTATGGCCATAGTATGGGGCTAACCGATCATAATGTACAACCCTAGGTTTTGCATTAGGTGATTTTTGGATCCTCACTACGACGTCATTTAGTCGGTTAAGGACTTTGTAGGGTCCATCCCAATGCGACTGCAATTTGGGTGACAGACCTTTCCGTCGGATGGGATTCCATAACCAAACCTTGTCGCCTTCGTTGAATTCATGTCCAGTAGAAGTTGTGTCATATCGGGTCTTCATCTTCTCCGCCGCGATGTTGATTCGCTCTCGTGCGAAGTTATGAACGTCTTCCAACCGGGCCTGGAGATCCTGGATGTACTCCTCAGGCGATGAAGGCGCATCCGGAGGACGACCGAAGACGAGATCACAAGGTAGCCGAAGCTCTCGTCCGAAGAGCATCTGAGATGGGGCATATCCGGTAGTCTCGTGGACAGCACTGCGGTAGGCCAGCAGGAACAAAGGTAGCTTCTTGTCCCAATCCTGTTGATTTCTGGATACCATAAGTGAGAGATTATTCAGGATTGTGCGGTTAAATCTCTCCACCATGCCGTCCGATTGTGGGTGTAGTGGTGTTGTCCTAGTTTTCTCAATTCCGAAAATTTGACATAGGCCCTTAAACACAGCAGAGATGAAATTCCTCCCTTGATCGGAATGAATCTGCAAAGGTGTTCCGTATCTCGAGATCCAATGTTGGACTAGAGTCTCTGCTACGGTAGTAGCCTCTTGATCTGGAATGGGATATGCTTCCGGCCATTTGGTGAAGTAGTCGATGGAAACAAGAATGTATTTGTTCCCATCAGCAGTTCTTGGTAGAGGACCCAGGATGTCGATCCCAATTCGTTCGAAAGGAGCTCCAACGTTGTACAGATGTAGCTTCCCTCTGCTTCTCTTCTTCGGTCCTTTACGAGCAGCACAGGCGTCACAAGAATGGCACCACTTCTCCACGTCATCCTTCGCCTTGCTCCAGAAGAAGCGCTCCCGAACTTTATTGAGAGTTTTCAAGACACCAAAATGTCCTCCAGTCGCACTACTATGTATTTCCTTCAGAACATCTGAAATCCTGGATCGAGGAAGTAGTAACTGCCACCTAGATGTCTTGCCGTCGTCAGATTCCCATTTCCGGTGTAGCACGCCGTTCCGTAAATGGAGTGAGTTCTATAAAGCCCAGTATCTTTTTGTTGCAGGACTGAAGATGGAAACGTCCTGCCAGCTAGGGCGTCGACTGTCACTTTCCATGAACTCTAAAATTGGTTTTATGTCGGGGTCTTCAAGTTGATCTTTTCGAACTTGGTCATCACTCCATGGATCAGGTTCTGATGATGTTGGAGTCACTGTCACCTGATAGGCGGTAGGGCTAGTCGTTCCATACTGTTTCTCGATTCGGGAACAATAGTGGCAGTTCTCAGGACAGGGTCTCCTTGATAAAGCGTCAGCATTACCGTGAGATAACCCTTTTCGATGCTTGATCTCCATGTCATATTCCTGGAGCCGCTGTATCCATCTGGCTATCTGGCCTTCTGGATTCTTGAAGTTCAAAAGCCAAGTTAATGAGGCATGATCTGTCCGAAGCAGAAATTTTCGGCCGTAGAGGTAATGATGGAAGTGTTCTACAGCTTTCACTATGGCCAGTAACTCCTTTCTGGTGACGCAGTAATTTCGCTCCGACTTTGATAAGCATTTGCTCCAATAAGCGATGACATGTTCATTTCCGTCAATTTCTTGGGATAAAACAGCTCCGATGCCCTCGTTGCTCGCATCAGTGTCCAGGATGAAGGATTTTTCAGGCTGAGGATAGGCGAGGATAGGCGTTGATGTTAAAGCCTCCTTCAGTCGTAGAAATGCATCTTCGCATTCTTTGGACCATTCAAACTTTTGCTTGCTCTCCGTCAGCTTATGCAAAGGTCGTGCAATGTTGGAAAAACCCCTCACAAACTTCCTGTAGTACGTGCAGAGCCCCAGGAAACTTCGCAGCTGATGGATGTTTTCGGGACGACTCCAACTCTTGACAGCAGACACCTTTTCTGGATCGGTTTGTACACCTTCAGAAGAGATGATGTGACCAAGGTAGTTCACTTCCCGGCGGAACAAATTACATTTGGACGGGCTTAACTTCAGATTGGCTTCCTTAAGCTTTTGCAGCACCTTCCTAAGATTTGCCAGATGTTCTTCGAAACTGCGTCCCACGATGATGATATCGTCTAAGTAGACCAGACAGGATTCGTAGGAAAGTCCTCTTAACACTGTCTCCATAAGACGCTCGAAAGTAGCTGGTGCATTGCAGAGGCCGAAGGGCATCACTTTAAACTGCCATAAGCCTTGTCCAGTTGTAAACGCTGTCTTCTCTCGGTCATCAGGGTGTATCTCAACCTGCCAGTAGCCGCTCTTCAAGTCCAGGGTCGAAAACCACTTGTGTCCGGAAAGAGTGTCTAAGGTGTCGTCTATCCGTGGAAGAGGGTAACTGTCTTTCTTGGTGATTTCATTCAGTCGTCGGTAATCGACACAAAATCTGGTGGAGCCATCTTTCTTTCGGACCAAGACGATGGGAGAAGCCCAAGGACTGGATGAGGGTTCGATTACATCATTCTCCTTCATCTCTTTCAGGAGGGTCTCAACCTCTTCCTTCTTGGCGAACGGTAGTCGTCTTGGATGCTGTTTAATAGGGGGGTGTTCTCCAATATAGATCCTATGCTGCGTCAAATTCGTCCGACCCACATCCTCCGATGTAGATGAAAACAGATGCTTGAAGTCGTCCACCAATTGTTCCGCAGCAGTTCTTTGATCCTTCGATAAGGGTGCACTCCCAATTAACTTCGATGTCAAGGACTCAGAAGACACAGTCTCGGGGGAATTGATTCTTCTAATGATGCAGTTTACGGGAGTACAAGTTGCTAACACTTCGCCTTTCCGGATATTCCTTGGCCTTTCACTCACGTTGGCGACTCTCACAGGAATTACATCCATAGAAAGGTCCACAAGCGTAGATGCTACCAGCACTCCTTTTGGGTTATTGCTTAAGTTGGGGTATTCAATGAGTCCAAATCTAAAACTATTGCTTTCTTCAATGGAGCCGGGTATTAATGATTCTGACCTTGAGGGAATTGATAAATCTGTTTGGGCAATTATTTGATGAGCGGATTTTACATCACTTTCTGCGGGAAAGACTGCTATGTCTTCTCTCGTCGAGTGCAGCTCGTTAGTCTTGAAGTCGAGGTTGAAGTCATACTTCTTTAAAAAGTCCAATCCGAGAATGAAGGGGTCTATGATAGCAGCAACGAATGCGGTATGATGGTAAATGGCATTTCCAAACACAATTTCTAAGTTCACTTTACCTTCAATCTCGATCTTGTCACCTGTCACAGTTTGGAGGGTAACGCAGGGCGGCGTCCACAGAATGTTGAGTCCAAATTGACGAGCCACATCTGTTCTAATGATCGTAACATTGGCTCCAGTGTCAATAATTAGTTCGCAGGGAAACCCGTTTACATATGCGTAAACAAACAGTCCATTACTGCCGCCACTCGTCGATGAAATCTGGAAAACTTTAAGATGGGGCTCATTCCAATTTGGCGACCTCCGCCCCGCGAGATTGCCATGGCTTAGTTTTCCTGGACCTGCGAGGGAGAGGTGCTCTTCCCTCTGGTTCCTTGACGAGCTTCACAGTTTCTTCGTATGTGACCCTCGCCACCACATTTCCAGCACTTAAGTGATTGTCCATTATGGTCCTTGGCAGCCGAAGTCCTTTTGAGGATTCCTGCAATTTCTTTTATTTGCTTTTCCAGTTCAGCAAAACGTGACGAAACCGGATCAGGCTCATCAGTTTTCACGCCGCGGATTGAATGGCGATCCTTGCGGGTTGCTTGCTGGGCGGCCTCCAACTTCATCGCATACACAACAGCAGAACTCAGGTCTTTGACATCCGCCATCCGTAAAGCTTTCTGGATTTCCGGATCTCGAACCCCGTCGATGTAGTAGTTGAGTGCCAGGTTGTCTCGAACATCCGCAGGACAGTCACAAAAAGCAAGATGAGACAATCTCTCGACGTCCGCCGCTAGCTCTTGCAGGGTTTCCCCGGTTTTCTGGAAACGGGATTTCAACTGGAGTCGGCTGAAATCTTTCTGGCACTTCTCACCGAAGCGAAGCTCCAACGCAGATGTGAGGGCGGCGAAATCCAGGCGCTGGCTGTCCGGAAGGGTCTGGAGAATGTCCGCTGCGTCACCTCTCAGGGATGCTGCAAGATGACAGGCCTTGGTAGCAGAGTCCCATCCGTTCGCTTCCGCCACTATCATGAATTGAGTTTTGTAAACCTGCCACGAAGTTTTCCCATCAAATGTGGCAAGTTTAATGGACGGTCGAGCAACCGATGTGGGAGCGCCAAACTGTACAGAGCTGCTTTCCGCGGTCGCCAATCTCCTTTCCACGTCCTTAAAGATCTCTTCTTTTAATAGATGAAATCTTCTATCTTCATCTTCAAATTTATTTTCTACAGCATTGAATCGGCTTTCAACGGTATTAAATTTTTCTTCAATAGCATCAACTCGATGCTCTATGTCATTAAATTTATTTTCCATCACAGTCTTTACCGAAATAAGGTCGTTTTTAATTTCTTCTTGGTTAGACGTTAAGTCCTTTTTCAGCACCGTTAAATCGCTTTTTAACTGGTCTTGATTTGCCAACATACTTGCAGTCAGATCATTTTTTAATTGTTCTTGATTAGCCGCCATATCATTTTTTAATTGTTCTTGATTAGCCGCCATATCATTTTTTAATTGTTCTTGATTAGCCGCCATATCACTCTTCACAGAGGTGATTGCGTCAAGAAGTTGTTTTAATTGTTCATCCATTGCGCGAGTAATCACCATAAAAATAAAGTCCTAATTCAAAAAAAGTCTTTATGAAAAATTGTCCAAAGTCACTTACTCCAAGAAAGTCCAGAAGAAGCCCCACGTTGGGCGCCAATTGTAACGGATTCGGTGCGACTTCCACTTTCTTGAAATGAAGACACAGTTCTTGATAAAAACACAGGAAATTTATTTACACTATGTACAGGAAAGATCTTCAACAACTGCCAAATTATTCATCAGCAATTAAGCAATTATCACACAACACCGTAAACTCAACGTTTACACACGTATTTACTTCCAAATACGAAAACAACCCAGCGAAATGCCTCGCTATAAACAGAGCCAATACACTAACGAATTCTCAATCGAAACTGACTGTTTATCCATCGCTAACGGCTTTTATACACCGAAAAGAATTTTCCACAACATTCTTACCTCTTCGCGAAATCCGTAGACCGTTATCAAATTTTATCAACGAACAAAAAGGAAATAGAGGGGTCGTATACTTTAGCCATATGAAAAAGGGGTTGTATATTCATTACGGGAAACTATTTACAGGTTACGTTCCTACAATAATTACTATGTACAGAATTTGTAACAGTATATACGTTTCTCGTCGACGAAAAACTAATTTATGGTTTTGTGGATTCCGGGTAAGTCAGTTTGAATCGCTCAAGGCCATTCATTAATTACCTAAGGATGATTTTGGCAACTTTCGACCCCCCCCCCACTCCCCCATGTAAGGGTAAGTAAGATTTTCACCCCACCCCCTTATCTTACGTAAAATTCCATTTCGATTTCCAAAATAATAAAAAAACAAATCTTAAATCGCTGGAATCGTTATTATTATTTTTTTTTTACCTTTTGGTGTAAAATATATTTACTAAAAGGATTCTGAATTGAATGTTTTTTCGACAAATATTTTTTGTATATAATGCGATACTAATTAAAAATAAGACATGCCATTCACAGTGTGATTCTTTTATTATATTTTAGACTATTCTTTCTATGAAATACAAGCAAAAGCAGCTCATCCTAATACGTTTTTACCTTCCCAAAGCAAATAAAATATGATCCCTGCCAAACCACTTGACCGCGCAATTTCTAATATAGAATATCGACTTGAAAAATATTACGTAACGGTCTGAACCCTCCCCCCCCCCCCAAACAAAGGGTATGTAGAGATTTTCTTCAACCCCCTCCCCCTTGAGACCCTTACGTAATAAATAAATGGCCCCCACGAAGAATTTTTATGCTGCATCTCGCATCTTATATGAATTCTCGAATCTTTTTAAATGAAGGGCTTTTAAATTAACATGGACATATCTGAAATTTACCGTATGAAATTTTCAATTCGTAGGCAAATTTATACGTACTCTTCGTTGGTAATAAATTATAAAATGTAAGATTGATGTTTCATAGAAACCATGACAGCAATGATTTATTGCAAGCAATCAGTTGAATCAGAGGCGAATTTCATGGGGCGGGGGGGGGGGGGACCTCCCCCTCCGTCATTTTATACTCCCAATAATATAGAATTGAAAGAATTACTAGCAATCGCTACTAATTTCAATCAAGTACATTCCGCAAATTTGCTTAAAATTAAGTTTAGACAGTAAGTGTAGTCAAGGATGGATAGAGTAAACCATTTTTTAATTTGAACCTAAGCTCGCCCCCCCCCCCTTTTTATTTATTTATTTATTTATTTATTTTGAACTTTAATAATTTTTATGTTTTTTTTAAGTGTCTTTAAACCTTTTTCTTCTATGGACAACACTGTAATGGTATGATAATACATTGCTATGACTTAGAACAGTGGAGGGAGATAGCCCCTAAAGGCGACATTTGACACTTCAAGGGGGCGATAAGTTCATGAGGGGCGATAGGGGGCGATTAGTATTTAAAAGACAATATAAAGGAAGGGGGTGCAATTGACTCCTTGCTCCTTACATGACGGGTTTGGGCGGGAGGAATGGCTTTTACGCTTTTCAACCGCCGTCTCCTCTAATAGACTGTAAATCCGCCCCTGATCAGAGCACTTAAATTTAAGTGCATTAGGTTTGTACATTTCACAGTCACTTTCTGATCAGAATCAATAACAATTGTTACACAATAAACTATCATAAATCACAAATACGAACAACTTGCAACGAAATTGTTGGTGAAACACAAACACTTATTCTATTAAACCACCTGCTATTAATTCCCTATTACAGCGCTCCCCAGCATTTTTGTACCTAAGAACACATACTAGAATATCGGTCGCAACGCGGGCACCATTAGTTTTTTCAAGATGTTACTGAAGAGGTGAGCATAACAAAAATATGTACACACAATGTGTGAACTAAAAAGTAATTTTTAGGTAATCTCAAAAAAAAAAAAAAGATTTAAAAAAATCTTACATACAAAATAAGTAAATACTAAATAATGAAAGCAAACTATGCAGAGCCCGAAACTTAAAATGTATAAAGTTCAAAGTCAACATGATTGAAATACATCTTTTTGGTCATCATTTCGTAATTAGTCGAGCAGGATAAATTTACAGGAAAGTAAGCTGTCATCATGGTGCTCGCCTGTACTGCCATGGAAAGGGCAGACTAGGCCGAGATTTGCAAACTCTACCCCCCCCCCCCCAAACCCGCCCCTCAAAACATCACCAGGGCCCCAATGCTAATTTTTGATTGATCTAAAAGTCTTATGTTCTCAAAAATGCAAATCAAATAGAATTTTTCGAGTGACGCATGGCTGTCTGTGTGTGATACATAATTAGATAATAAGTTCTTTTTCCAATAGTTAATTTTTTCGACGCCTAAAGGTATGCTTGAATTTTATCCGCAAAAAAAAAAATTAAAAAAAAAAAAAAAACGTAAGAAACCCACCAAATGGTGGCCGAGACTAGTTCAAAAGGAATCATTTTTCCCCGCGTAGTTCCGTAGGATGGTCTATCTAGTTAAGTGAGCGCTAGCGAACCGATTCCCATGTCTATCTATGACTTTAACAGAAGATATGAGAGTCATTGCCCCGGAGAAAATCTACTCATCAGGGTCCCCTGGACCATCGTCCTTTGTCTTATTCCAAGAAAGTATAAAACGTTTAAGGACTTATTACTTTTCATACCTGTCTTATGTTCCAAGGTAACAAATTGCACATAAAGAATATCACAATGTTGAAAAAATTTCTGAAATTCACTCATTTCCTTTTTATAAAACAAACTTCAGTATAGGAAACTGAAGCAAGATAGATGGGTAGGGGCTGCAGCATCAAGTTATTGCCTGGCCTTGAAAACTGGCACTGGGAGAGAGGACAGCTAATAATTGCCATTTTGTATCTCAGGAGTGCCCACCTAGGCGGGAAGGGGTCATGGCGCAGACTGTGCAACTGAAATTTTTAGGAAAGGGAGTGTTTTTAGGAGTATTTTTCTCCTTTGGGGGGGGGGGGGGGGGCTCGCTTTGGGGGGGCGGGCTTTGCGATCTTTAGGGGGTGCGCCCTTGCTCTAAGGTGGGGAGGACGCCCCTGTGTACCTTGACTTGCCCGTCAATAATGTAAATCCTGGCTAGACCCATGCCACTGAGCTCTTATTACAAAAAAAAAAAAAAAAAAACATGGATGATGTGGGTGGGGGGAGGACTATATCGTCTGAATTGAAATATCGTTGGGTTGTTGGCCCGCGTTGCCCCCAAAAATTTACAATTCGACCCTTGAGCAAAAAAGTTTGGAGACCCCAGACGTAGACAATGCGCCTTAATTAAGTTCATCGACATTCGGATAAATCTGCAACCGTCTACCTCCAACGTCATAGCTACGTTGGCGGAATGAGTTGAGCTCATAGGCAGCGATATAGGCGGAACTGCATTTTTGGTTGATTTCGCCCTCCTTTTCTTTTTCCTTTCGCCTCCAAGTTCCCATTCCAAATCGATATCTCTGAGGGTGCTGGATCAAGGATTGCCGACTCCTGGTCTGGGTTAAAAAACCCGCTCTGTTTTCAGGGCCTTTGTGGTCCGATCAGTTAAGCCACATGTGGGCGATAGGTGCGGGAATCCTGAAGTGTAGGCTTGTGTTATTTAACACGTAGACTATAGAGGTATCGCTGATTTTGCTGTTTCTGGTACTATAATCTGAAATCAACTTACTACCAAGTATTCTTTAAAGAAAAAAAGATTACGACCCCCCTCCCCCGTCCTAAAATTTAAGTTTTTAAAATTCGATTCTTCTTTTTCCAGTTTCATTCTTTAAAAAAATATATCTAGCTTTATCTCTTGAAATAACAATCAACAAACTCCTCCCTCCCCCTGCCGAGAAGTAGGCGCAACCCCCTCAAAAGCGGCGGAGTACCCCCAGAACAATAGCCCTCCAAATAAACTGAAAACCTTTCGAAAAATTTCAATAGCGCATTTAATTAAGTATGAAATGGAACCGTTTATGACTTTTTTAAAATTAAAAAAAAAAGGAACTCCCTTCTGTTTTGATATTGTTACAAATCCTGTAAAAAGTAATTATTGTAGCAACGTAACCTGTAAATAGTTTCCCGTAATGAATATACAACCCCTTTTCATTCGGCTAAAGTATGCGACCCCCTATTTTCTTTTCTTTTCATTGATAAAATTTGATAACGATCTACGCATTTCGCGAAGAGGTAAGAATGTTGTGGAAAATTCTTTTCGGTGTATATAAGCCGTTAGCGATGGATAAACAGTTAGTTTCGATTGATATTTCGAACTGAGAGCATTTTTGCTCTGTTTATTGCAAGGCATTTCGCTGTGTTGTTTTCGTATTTGGAAGTAAATACGTATGTAAACGTTGAGTTTACGGTGTTGTGTGATAATTGCTTAATTGCTGATGAATAATTTAGCAGTTGTTGACGATCTTTCCTGTACATAGTGTAAATAAATTTCCTGTGCTTTTATCAAGAACTGTGTCTTCATTTCAAGAAAGTGGAAGTCGCACCGAATCCGTTACAATTTGGCGCCCAACGTGGGGCTACTTCAGGACTTTCTTGCAGTAAGTGTGACTTTGGACATTTTTTCATAAAGACTTTTTAAATTTGGACTCTAATTTTATGGTGATTACTCGCGCAATGGATGAACAATTAAAACAACTGCTTGATGCAATCAACTCTGTGAAGAGTGATATGGCGGCTAATCAAGAACAATTAAAAAATGATATGGCGGCTAACCAAGAGGAAATTAAAAACGACCTTACTTCGGTAAAGACTGTGATGGAAAATAAATTTAATGAGATAGAGCATCGAGTTGATGCTTTTGATGAAAAATTTGAAACAGTAGAAAACCGTATCGCAACAGTTGAGAATCATGTGGATGAGAAAATTAAAGACATGGAAAGGAGATTGGCGACCGCGGAAAGCAGCTCTGTACAGTTTTGCGCTCCCACATCTGTTGCTCGACCGTCCATTAAACTGGCCACATTTGATGGGAAAAGTTTGTGGCAGGTGTACAAAACCCAATTCATGATAGTGGCGGAAGCGAACGGATGGGACTCTGCTACCAAGGCCTGCCATCTTGCAGCATCCCTGAGAGGTGACGCAGCGGACATTCTTCAGACCCTTCCGGACAGCCAGCGCCTGGATTTCGCCGCCCTCACATCTGCGTTGGAGCTTCGCTTCGTTGAGAAGTGCCAGAAAGATTTCAGCCGACTCCAGTTGAAGTCCCGTTTCCAGAAAACCGGGGAAACCCTGCAAGAGCTAGCGGCGAACGTCGAGAGACTGTCTCATCTTGCTTTTTGCGACTGTCCTGCGGATGTTCGAGACAACCTGGCACTCAACTACTACATCGACGGGGTTCGAGATGCGGAAATCCAGAAAGCTCTACGGATGGCGGATGTCAAAGACCTGAGTTCTGCTGTTGTGTATGCGATGAAGTTGGAGGCCGCCCAGCAAGCAACCCGCAAAGATCGCCATTCAATCCGCGGTGTGAAAACTGATGAGCCTGATCCGGTTTCGTCACGCTTTGCTGAACTGGAAAAGCAAATAAAAGAAATTGCAGGAATCCTCAAAAGGACTTCGGCTCCCAAGTACCAAAATGGACAATCACTTAAGTGCTGGAAATGTGGCGGCGAGGGTCACTTACGAAGAAACTGCGAAGCTCGCCAAGAAACCAGAGGGAAGAACGCCTCTCCCTCTCAGGTCCAGGAAAACTAAGCCATGGCAATCTCGCGGGGCGGAGGTCGCCAAATTGGAATGAGCCCCATCATAAAGTTTTCCAGATTTCATCGACGAGTGGCGGCAGTAATGGACTGTTTGTTTACGCATATGTAAACGGGTTTCCCTGCGAACTGATTATTGACACTGGAGCCAATGTTACAATCATTAGAACAGATGTGGCTCGTCAATTTGGACTCAACATTCTATGGACGCCGCCCTGCGTTACCCTCCAAACTGTGACAGGTGACAAAGTCGAGATTGAAGGTAAAGTGAACTTAGAAATTGTGTTTGGAAATGCCACTTACCATCATACGGCATTCGTTGCCGCTATCACAGACCCCTTCATTCTCGGATTGGACTTTTTAAAGAAGTATGACTTCAACCTCGACTTCAAGACTAATGAACTGCACTCGATGAGAGAAGACATAGCCATCTTCAACGCTGAAAATGATGTAAAATCCGCTCATCAAATAATAGCCCAAACAGATTTATCGATTCCCTCAAGGTCAGAATCATTAATACCTGGCTCCATTGAAGAAAGCAATAGTTTTCGATTTGAACTCATTGAATACCCTAACCTAAGCAATAACCTAAAAGGAGTGCTGGTAGCATCTACGCTTGTGGACCTTTCTAAGGATGTAATTCCTGTGAGAGTCGCCAACGTGAGTGAAAGGCCAAGGAATGTTCGGAAAGGTGAAGTGTTAGCAACTTGTACTCCAGTAAACTGCATCATTAGAAGAATCAATTCCCCCGAGACTGTGTCTTCCGAGTCCTTGACATCGAAGTTAATTGGGAGTGCGGCATTATCGAAAGATCAAAGAACTGCTGCGGAACAATTGGTGGATGACTTCAAGCATCTGTTTTCATCAGCATCGGAGGATGTCGGCCGTACGAATTTAACGCAGCATAGGATTTACACTGGAGAACACCCCCGTATTAAACAGCATCCAAGACGACTACCATTCGCCAAGAAGGAAGAAGTTGAGACCCTCCTGAAAGAGATGAAGGAGAATGATGTCATCGAACCGTCATCCAGTCCTTGGGCTTCTCTCATCGTCTTAGTCCGAAAGAAAGATGGCTCCACCAGATTTTGTGTCGATTACCGACGGCTGAATGAAATCACCAAGAAAGACAGTTACCCTCTTCCACGGATAGACGACACCTTGGACACTCTTTCCGGACACAAGTGGTTTTCGACCCTGGACTTGAAGAGCGGCTACTGGCAGGTTGAGATACACCCTGATGAATGAGAAAAGACAGCATTTACAACTGGACAAGGCTTATGGCAGTTTAAAGTGATGCCCATCGGCCTCTGCAATGCACCAGCTACGTTCGAGCGTCTTATGGAGACAGTGTTAAGAGGACTTTCCTACGAATCCTGTCTGGTCTACTTAGACGATATCATCATCGTGGAACGCAGTTTCGAAGAACATCTGGCAAATCTTAGGAAGGTGCTGCAGAGGCTTAAGGAAGTCAATCTGAAGTTAAGCCCGTCCAAATGTAATTCGTTCCGCCGGGAAGTGAACTACCTTGGTCACATCATCTCTTCTGAAGGTGTACAAACCGATCCAGAAAAGGCAGCTGCGGTCAAGAGTTGGAGTCGTCCCGAAAACATCCATCAGCTGCGAAGTTTCCTGGGGCTCTGCACGTACTACAGGAAGTTTGTAAAGGGTTTTTCCAACATTGCACGTTCTTTGCATAAGCTGACGGAGAGCAAGCAAAAGTTTGAATGGTCCAAAGAATGCGAAGATGCATTTCTACGACTGAAGGAGGCTTTAACATCAACGCCTATCCTCGCCTATCCTCAGCCTGAAAAATCCTTCATCCTGGACACTGATGCGAGCAACGAGGGCATCTGAGCTGTTTTATCCCAAGAAATTGACGGAAATGAACATGTCATCGCTTACTGGAGCAAATGCTTATCAAAGTCGGAGCGAAATTACTGCGTCACCAGAAAGGAGTTACTGGCCATAGTGGAAGCTGTAGAACACTTCCATCATTACCTCTACGGCCGAAAATTTCTGCTTCGGACAGATCATGCCTCATTAACTTGGCTTTTGAACTTCAAAAATCCGGAAGGCCAGATAGCCAGATGGATACAGCGGCTCCAGGAATATGACATGGAAATCAAGCATCGAAAAGGGTTATCTCACGGTAATGCTGACGCTTTATCAAGGAGACCCTGTCCTGAGAACTGCCACTATTGTTCCCGAATCGAGAAACAGTATGGAACGACTAGCCCTACCGCCTATCAGGTGACAGTGACTCCAATATCATCAGAACCTGATCCATGGAGTGACGACCAAGTTCGAAAAGATCAACTTGAAGACCCCGACATAAAACTAATTTTGGAGTTCATGGAAAGTGACAGTCGGCGACCTAGCTGGCAGGACGTTTCCATCTTCAGTCCTGCAACAAAAAGATACTGGGCTTTATGGAACTCGCTCCATTTACGGAACGGCGTGCTACACCGAAAATGGGAATCTGACGACGGCAAAACATCTAGGTGGCAGTTACTACTTCCCCGATCAAGGATTTCAGATGTTCTGAAAGAAATACATAGTAGTGCGACTGGAGGACATTTTGGTGTCTTGAAAACCCTCAATAAAGTTCGGGAGCGCTTCTTCTGGAGCAAGGCGAAGGATGACGTGAAGAAGTGGTGCCATTCTTGTGACGCTTGTGCTGCTCGTAAAGGACCGAAGAAGAGAAGCAGAGGGAAGCTACATCTGTACAACGTTGGAGCTCCTTTCAAACGAATTGGGATCGACATCCTGGGTCCTCTACCAAGAACTGCTGATGGGAACAAATACATTCTTTTTTCCATCGACTATTTCACCAAATGGCCCGAAGCGTATCCCATTCCAGATCAAGAAGCTACCACCGTAGCAGACTCTAGTTCAACATTGGATCTCGAGATATGGAACACCTTTGCAGATTCATTCCGATCAAGGGAGGAATTTCATCTCTGCTGTGTTTAAGGGCCTATGTCAAATTCTCGGAATTGAGAAAACTAGGACAACACCACTACACCCACAATCGGACGGCATGGTGGAGAGATTTAACCGCACAATCCTGAATAATCTCTCACTTATGGTCTCCAGAAATAAACAGGATTGGGACAAGAAGCTACCTTTGTTCTTGCTGGCCTACCGCAGTGCTGTCCACGAGACTACCGGATATGCCCCATCTCAGATGCTCTTCGGACGAGAGCTTCGGCTACCTTGTGATCTCGGCTTCGGTCGTCCTCCGGATGCGCCTTCATCGCCTGAGGAGTACATCCAGGATCTCCAGGCCCGGTTGGAAGACGTTCATAACTTCGCACGAGAACGAATCAACATCGCGGCGGAGAAGATGAAGACCCGATACGACACAAGGTCTACTGGACATGAATTCAACGAAGGCGACAAGGTTTGGTTATGGAATCCCATCCGACGGAAAGGTCTGTCGCCCAAATTGCAGTCGCATTGGGATGGACCCTATAAAGTCCTTAACCGACTGAATGACGTCGTAGTGAGGATCCAAAAATCACCTAATGCAAAACCTAGGGTTGTACATTATGATCGGTTAGCCCCATACTATGGCCATAGTTCATGAGTATTACGTAAACAACCATGGTTGATAACATAAAAGTTGTAGATAATTTTTGCTTTTATGTTTAGTAATATTTCTTGTTATTATTGTGTTTTCTGTATCTGTTAGTTATTAATTAATGTGTATATTTGTAAACTTGTGATAGAAGTTTGGCACCCTTTCTGGGGATTGTACTGCCCGGGACGTGCAGTCCTTGGGAAGGGGGCAATGTTACAAATCCTGTAAAAAGTAATTATTGTAGCAACGTAACCTGTAAATAGTTTCCCGTAATGAATATACAACCCCTTTTCATTCGGCTAAAGTATGCGACCCCCTATTTTCTTTTCTTTTCATTGATAAAATTTGATAACGATCTACGCATTTCGCGAAGAGGTAAGAATGTTGTGGAAAATTCTTTTCGGTGTATATAAGCCGTTAGCGATGGATAAACAGTTAGTTTCGATTGATATTTCGAACTGAGAGCATTTTTGCTCTGTTTTTTGCAAGGCATTTCGCTGTGTTGTTTTCGTATTTGGAAGTAAATACGTATGTAAACGTTGAGTTTACGGTGTTGTGTGATAATTGCTTAATTGCTGATGAATAATTTAGCAGTTGTTGACGATCTTTCCTGTACATAGTGTAAATAAATTTCCTGTGCTTTTATCAAGAACTGTGTCTTCATTTCAAGAAAGTGGAAGTCGCACCGAATCCGTTACAATATCAACACAAAACTGAAAGAAAAGACAAAAAAAAAAGAACTTTATTGGAATTGAGAAAAGAAAAAAAAAAAGATTAAAAAGTGAAAAGAAAAACTATCAAACGCAAAAACGAAATTTGGTACTTAGATGACTAGTATGGTCTAGTTGTGTACCTCCTTTTTTGGTTGCATTTGGGTGTTTCTAAGGAGGTCTTTTGCCCGTTTTGGGGGGGGGGGAATCATTGTTAATTTCGATGTAAACTCAAGTGGTGTTACAATTTGGCGGACACTTGATGATATATCGCCTGTCTTTCGGTCGCCAACTTGGCGACAAATTTGGTGATTTTTTTTTAAAATCTGATTTCATTTTGACCACTGTTGGTGATATTTAGAGAGTAAACTATTGAATCACATTAAAATTGATCACACAATCACAATAATGGGAAAACGACATTAAATTGGAGTAAAAGGAAGTCATTTGAGGCAAACATGAGCTCGTTTAGCTTACGATTCAATAAAAATATCCTCGTACGTAATTAACTTCCGGGTAAAGATGATTGAACCCAAAAAATTGCCTCCAATTAAAACTTCTTGTAAAAAATTATGCGAATTTCTGATTGTATTTTTTGTACTATGTTTAAATTTATTCAGTTAAGCAATTAATAATTTTTCAGATTTCAATATTCATCTTCTAACATAGCCAGTCGTAATGTTGGAAGCTGGAGATCAGTGAAAAGTTCTCGTGGGAAAAAGTTCGAGTTTCCGCCTTGAAAATGGAAGTGACTTTCTTTGCAAATTCAAAATAACCCTCGCTCTCCAGAAATGAGAAGTTTTAGTGTTTAGAACACAGAAATTATAGTCCTGTTTTCCTTTCAAGGCTAAAAACATTTTTTGAAAAAACTATTTCGTTTCGAAAATAAATGTAAATTAATTTAAAAAAAATAGTTTTAATGCATATTTATTTATTTTTAACTAGACATTTTCTTGCCCACACAAAATGCAATCGCCGCATGATTTTAGAGATTTTGACAATTGTGAAAGGATTCAACAATGTACTTCCATGGGCAGGTAAAGTAAAGGTTAGTAAAATGGGCACTATCTATAAAACTGAATTTTTAAGTCGTTTGAAAAGACATATTATCAATTTCTCACAAACAGCAGTAAAATAGTGAAATTTGGAGGTTTTTTTTTTTTTTTTTTTTGCAAAGCAATAAATATGCAACTGTTCACATTGATCCACCAATTACTTTTTCAAGGAAAAATTACATTTTTTTTTCTACCTACAAAAAATTGCTTCTGCAATTTCTAGTTGATCTTGCGAAGAAAATTATAATGTTACAGTTTTCAACAGTACTTAATCAATGCAAGAATGAAGGCTTTCACTGTCGGTGTCAATATTAGCAAAAGATTCTGGGTGGTTGTGCCGTGGTCTGATTGTAGTAATGTTACACGTTTCGACAGCATCTACGGCGGTCATCAACAGTGGCAACGTGGACGAAACTTCCAGGAAAGCGACTGTTATGCTGGGGGGTGGATTTACCACCAGCAGGGCGGACGCGATTCGTATAGTGGTTAGTACAAGAATCTCCTGGTTACAGGAGTTTAGAGTATGAGTTTGACTGCATCAAAAAACGATTGACGTTAGGTCAGAAAAACACTTCTTTATTCTCTCTAGGAGACATTAGATGTATCACAATTACTTGTATTAGGTGTACACCTTAAATGAGTATAATTAAAAGATAGCATCATTTGAAACTATTCCGATTAAACAAAAACATGGTAAAAAAACATACATGTGCAAAGGAATTAAACATGGTAAAAAAATATACATGTGCAAAAGGAATTAACCTCACCCAAACAATCCAGTTCAAAAACTCGGACGACGACGCCGGATGCGGACAGGAGCATAGTAGCGACCTTAGGTCGCGCGCGGGCCGTAGAATCGACCTCTACGAGCCCTCGCTTGAAAGAACACGCGCACTGGATACACTAATTCTTCGCCTTATCGGCCACTACACATCATCGGGGCGAGGGAGCCGGACATTTCCAACAGGGCTAGGATGTTTTCCTACTCTTGCTCCGGGGATCCGGAAGATGTTCAGGCGGTAGGAAGACGTTGCGCCATTTTCCCACGTGCTCAGCTGTGCAGGGGCTGCTCTGCTGTGCTGGGGCTGCTCCGCTAAGCCGGGCTCTGAGAAGGTTGAGGATAAAGCTCCGAAGACTTATTAGATGAATCCAGATGAGGGCTGCAGGCGGTGCTTGAAGATTACCAGCGGCTTGAGCATCAATTTGCCGAGGCTATGTTTTCGAGTCGAGAGTTCCTAGTCTCTGGTCGCCATCTGTTACCATCAGGCCAGAAGCAAGTTATTCATGCTTGTGTCGTATTATTAGGCAAATGCGTTGCGCTCCTAGTTTGATGAGGACGGTTATTGTTCGATTATTTTCATTTTCATGTCGTACTACAAAAAAAATCCTTTCTTCCTTCGCCTCTTCCAAGCCTCTCTCTTGTTCAGCACCGCTCCCGCCATCGTTTCTCGCGCAAGTGGCCGGAAGGAAAAAATTCTCTCTCCAGATAGGCTGGGAGAAAAACGGGTTTTCTTTTAGATGCACGCTGTATGGTGCTGACATCTAGGTTTGGTGCATGGCGTTAATTGATTTTCGGTATGAGGTATTATTTGAAATTGTGACAAGTTTTGTTGTCACAGCGACTTCTTAACAACTGATGCAAGTCTCGAAGTGCGGTCAGCATTGTTGAGGGAAGAGCTAGTGCCATCTTGGTTGTGGTCCTTGAATGGCTGATGAAAATCCGTCCTCGTTTCTGGTTGGCTGGAGCTAGAGCTCTCTTCTCTGTCTAGAGAGACGCTCGAGGAAGCACCGCTGAACCACCTATCTTCTAATATTTTAACTATATAGTTACACATGTAATCTATTTCAGTCAGGAAAAAAATACTGAAGTTCAAAGCGTATTATAATACAAGCAATTTTCACAAATTGATACTCAAATTGTAATATTTGTTGTACGTCAAAAATTAGTTTTGTTGCAGTGGTCGCCGCTTATGTGAACCACGTTTATTCAAAATAATTTTGGTTCCATGAAGTGGCTGATTTAATAAAGCGGCAAATTAAATGAATCTGGATTTTGTTTTGTTTTTGACAATTTGATTCATTAAAGCGACTGATTCAATTAACCACTGATTCAATTAAACGGCGTACGTCCACTGTATTATCACATGATAAAGATCTTGTTATTAACATTTTAAGTACTAATTGAGACCTACTAATGCTCGGTAAGCTTATTTGCCTTTTAAATATTTTGTGCAATGGGGTCGTTTCCAAAATTTTAAAAGTATTATTTTCTGAAAGAGCATGCTTAAAAACATAGAATCTGACCATTTTTTAAATAATTTCTTCAAGTTTAATATTTTAAAAAAATTACTTAAATCGGTGTTCTTTCATCGTTTAACGCTTCTGCGGATGACATCACAAATGATGAAATGCCATGCAGTGTTGAGATTCACGGTCCAAAATATTTAATTCGCATCTTTACTCACATGTATTGGCAACGATATGGTTGATAGCAAGCGTAGAGCGCAATTGTAATTCGCTTCTTTAGAGGGAAAAAATTATATATAAATGCATTAGCATATAAAAGTGTTTCCTTTTATCACTAAATGTTGGCCGGCAGTTTAAAGTGATGGCCGAAGGGCATCACTTTAAACTGCCATAAGCCTTGTCCAGTTGTAAACGCTGTCTTTTCTCGGTCCTCAGGGTGTATCTCAACCTGCCAGTAGCCGCTCTTCAAGTCCAGGGTCGAAAACCACTTGTGTCCGGAAAGAGTGTCCAAGGTGTCGTCTATCCGTGGAAGAGGGTAACTGTTTTTCTTGGTGATTTCATTCAGCCGTCGGTAATCGACACAAAATCTGGTGGAGCCATCTTTCTTTCGGACTAAGACGATGGGAGAAGCCCAAGGACTGGATGAAGGTTCGATGACATCATTCTCCTTCATCTCTTTCAGGAGGGTTTCAACCTCTTCCTTCTTAGCGAACGGTAGTCGTCTTGGATGCTGTTTAATAGGGGGGTGTTCTCCAGTGTAAATCCTATGCTGCGTTAAATTCGTACGGCCAACATCCTCCGATGTAGATGAAAACAGATGCTTGAAGTCGTCCACCAATTGTTCCGCAGCAGTTCTTTGATCTTTCGATAACGGCGCACTCCCAATTAACTTCGATGTCAAGGACTCGGAAGACACAGTCTCGGGGGAATTGATTCTTCAAAAAGTCCAATCCGAGAATGAAGGGGTCCGTGATATTAGCGATGAATGCTTTATGATGGTAGGTGGCATTCCCAAACACTATTTCCAAGTCCACTTTATCCTCAATCTCAATTTTGTCGCCTGTCAGTCTGGAGACTTAGGCGTGGCGATGTCCACAACAGTTTCAATCCAAATTCACGAGCCACGTCTGTCCTAACGATTGTCACATTGGCTCCAGTGTCGACAATCAGTTTGCAAGGATTCCCATTTACATGGGCGTAAATGAAAAGTCCATCACTGCCACTACTAGAAGAGGAAATCTGCAGAGCTCTGGTGGTGGTGATTTCCTTCCCTCACGTAGCTTGGCGAGCTGGACAACTCCTTCGCGTTTCTTTTGGGCTGTTATGCTGCTCAGATGTCTTGCCAAGTCACCGAGTTGTCTCTCGAGTTCAGCGAGGTGGGACGACCTGGAATCAGACTCATCAGCTTCCAGAGTTCGGATGGGATGGCGATCCACACGGGTTGCTTGCTGGGCGGCCTCCAACTTCATCGCATACACAACAGCAGAATTCAGGTCTTTGACATCCGCCATCCGTATAGCTTTCTGGATTTCCGGATCTCGAACCCCGTCGATGTAATAGTTGAGTGCCAGGTTGTCTCGAACATCCGCAGGACAGTCGCAAAAAGCAAGATGAGACAGTCTCTCGATGTCCGCCGCTAGCTCTTGCAGGGTTTCCCCGGTTTTCTGGAAACGGGACTTCAACTGGAGTCGGCTGAAATCTTTCTGGCACTTCTCACCGAAGCGAAGCTCCAACGCAGATGTGAGGGCGGCGAAATCCAGGCGCTGGCTGTCCGGAAGGGTCTGGAGAATGTCCGCTGCGTCACCTCTCAGGGATGCTGCAAGATGACAGGCCTTGGTAGCAGAGTCCCATCCGTTCGCTTCCGCCACTATCATGAATTGAGTCTTGTACACCTGCCACGAACTTTTCCCATCAAATGTGGCCAGTTTAATGGACGGTCGAGCAACAGATGTGGGAGCGCAAAACTGTACAGAGCTGCTTTCCGCGGTCGCCAATCTCCTTTCCATGTCTTTAATTATTTCTTCCTTAAATGAAGTAAATTTCTTGTCTTCTTCTTCCAACTTATTTTCCACATTGGCGATACGCTCTTCCACAGTATCAAATTTTTCTTCCAGAGCATCAACTTTATCTCCCATGGCGGTTAGTTGATTCTCCATCATGGTTTTCATCGACGTTAGGTCACTTTTTATTTCATCTTGACTTGTAGTAATTTTAGCAGTTAAATCACTATTTAACTGTTCTTGGTTAGTCGCCAATTCATTTTTCAATTGTTCTTGGTTAGTCGCCAATTCATTTTTTAATTGTTCTTGGTTAGTCGCCATATCACCCTTCACAGAGTTGATTGTGTCAAGAGGTTGTTTTAATTGTTCATCCATTGCGCGAGTAATCACCATAAAAATAAAGTCCAAATTCAAAAAGTCTTTATGAAAAAAATGTCCAAAGTCACACTTACTCCAAGAAAGTCCAGAAGAAGCCCCACGTTGGGCGCCAAATTGTAACGGATTCGGTGCGACTTCCACTTTCTTGAAATGAAGACACAGTTCTTGATAAAAGCACAGGAAATTTATTTACACTATGTACAGGAAAGATCGTTAACAACTACTAAATTATTCATCAGCAATTAAGCAATTATCACACAACACCGTAAACTCAACGTTTACACACGTATTTACTTCCAAATACGAAAACAACACAGCGAAATGCCTCGCAATAAACAGAGCAAATACGCTCTCAGTTCGAAATCTCCATCGAAACTCCCTTTTTATCCATTGTAACCGTTTATATACACACCGAAAAGAGAGCTCTCATAGATTCCAGAAAATGCTACAACGTTCTACAACTACACTTTCATTGATAAAATTAGTGAATGAAATAAGAAAAAAAAGAATAGGGGATTGTATACTTTAGCCATATGTTAAGGGGTTGTATATTCATTACGGGAAACTATTTACAGGTTACGTTACCACAATAATTACTATTTACAGAATTTGTAACAATATGATTTCCTCATGGAAAAAATCAAAGAAAATAAATTCAAAGAAGTTGAAAAACTCAAAAATAATATTGAATTGCTCAAATTACAAATAGGAAAACCCCCTGAAGAGAAACGGGTAAAATCCCTAACTACTAACTGTAAACCGCAGGAAAATTCCGAAGCTAAAAATTCTGCCAACGGCAGTAAAAAAAAAGAAAAATAAAAAACAAAAAGCTCAAAAGGCAAAAGAAACGGTTCTGAATACCGAAATTAATACAAATGAAGAAATTGTGACCCCAAATATCAAAAACGAAGGAAAAGCTCATTACACAGTTTTAACTGAACAAAATAATTCAAATAGTACAAATGACAAAAACACCCAAATTAATGACACCCCCGGGGTCCAAAACCTCTTGGAAGGGGAAAAATCTAACACAGATTCTGATGATAATGAATCATGCATAACAATTCAAGATAAGAATGAACTTGATCCAAACACATCAGAAAATGTAACTTCTGATAATGAAACAAGCTCACTCCAGGATTCTGGAAAATTAAAAAGAACACAAATCCCGCCCATTTGGGTTGATGACACAAAAAATACAGAAGAAAACTAAAAATTTTCTCAAACATTAAAAATGAAACCATTACTGGGAAAATAAAGAATGATAAACTATTATGCTATGCACCTAATATTGAAGCATACCATAAACTCAAAAATTTTCTCACAGAAAATAAAATGTCACACCACACTATAAGACTCAAAACTGAAAAAATCATGAAAGTTATCCTACGAGGCCTCCCAATTAGTGCCGACCTAGATTGGATAAAAGAAAAACTTGAAGAAAATAATTTTTCAATTATACACCTATCACAACTACACAAAGGACCAGAAAAGAGAAAACTACCACTGTTCCTAATTCACTTAAATGAAAATAGCTCAAATAAAAATATTTGGGAAATTAAAAATTTGGGAGAAATTCCAATCCCCACAGAAAAACTGAATACACTAAACAATGTCAAACAATGCTGGAACGGTCAGCAATATAATCACTCTTCATTCGGATGTAATCGTCCTCCAGTTTGCTTAGTATGCGCTGGGGAACACAAAACATCACATTGCAGCAAAAGCAATACAAAAATAACCCCCAAATGCATTAACTGTGGTGCTCAACACACTGCAAATTATTCTAATTGTCCAGCTGGACTGGCAATTATCGAGAAAATTAGATTTAAGAAAAATCTAAAAAATAAAAATGAAAACACTATTCCCAGGACTTTAGAAATTCCTCAAACTGAAAATACTAATAAAGTCCCAAACATTCCAGAAAATCCCCTTCTACAAACTCTAACTACCACTGTCGAAACAATAATACAAGAACTTGGAAAAATGAATATCACTCCAAGTTCTAATATTACAGAAACACTACCATACTAAATTCTGCTATGGTGACTTGACCTTTCTCTATAATTATCATTAGTAATAAATAACACATTAATTACCGATTTTTTTTTCAACTAAAAAATCAAAAATTAAAAAATTAATAACAATTCCCTGAAAAGAGGCAAACCGGCTTTGCAGACAGCCAATGAGAGCGCTCCCCTGTTTCATTGCATTCTCCCAATCAGAGATCTTGAATTTTGTACTAAACAAGTTGCATCATATCTCGAAATTATTTAAATTTTAAATTTAAACACTAAATTATCCCAAAAAATAAAAAATTTCAATAACAAATAAAACTTTTGAAGCAGTTCACTAGATGGCGCAAGCTTAACTTGTGACCGTGATGATACAATTTAAAAGTTTCTCAACTTTAAATTGACTTTAACTGTAACTCTAAAAATGAGACAAGATAAAGGGACCTGAAATCCCACGATCTATCCCCCATTCGAAGAAGAGATAAATACTCAATTTTGCTTAATAAAAGACAATTTTTAACTAAATACTAGCCGCCTTCGGTGGGCGCCTCGTTTTCGACACATGTTCAGTTTTTAATATAAGTTTACATATTACTTAAAATGTTTACTTTTATACATATTACATACACACACACACACACACACACACACACACACACACACACATATATATATATATATATATTACATATATGTAATATTACACGTATTACATGTATAGTTTGCATATTATACATTACTATTTTTGTGACTTCTTTATTTCAAAACAGAGTTCAATATGAGTTCAAATGACATTTGGTACAAGCATGGAATCACATGTGATTTGGTGCTGAATGGTCTTTTGGTTCCATTTTCTCCAAGAGCGTGGAGTGCGACGTTTTCTATGTCATGCGGGACTTCTATATCTCAAGAAGTGATTCACGGATTTAGAAAAAGGGTAGATCCCAGAGGGTACAGATGATTCGATTAGGTGCCTATAGCTTCAGGAGGGTGGAGCAGTCGAACGTTTTTCTCTCATTATTTGTGACTGTCATATCTCGAGAAGTAATGCAAGGATTCAGACAAAATTTGGTCTGCAGACCTTGTGAAACACAAGGTGCTGATTTTTTTTATTATTTTATTGGTGTTTATCCTTTCAAAGAGATGGCGCAAACAGATATTCTTTTTCGTTTCTATGACTGCTATTATCTCAAGAAGTAAGGCAAGGTTTCAGACAAAATTTAGCGTACAGGTGCAAATTTATTTAAACTGGCCTTATTTCTGTTTTAAGTTGATTTTCTTAAAATCATTTTGCGAGAGTCATAATTAGCTTGATAAAATAAGCAATGAAAAATAAATTTACTTTAAAATGCTACTTAGTTCGGAGCAAGCTTAAAAAAAAAAAAAATCTAAGCTAGCAAGAATTTTTCCTTTTTTTTCTTTGTAGTGTAAATATCCAGGACATAAATTAACGAGCTGATGCGTGCATCACATGACTTCCTTTTACGTTAATTTAATGACAGTAGTGCCTTGGATTATGCAAAGAAACACTTTAAATATTTTTACCCCAAGTTTGTTGCGAACCGGAGCAAAAAAAAACGTTTATACAGATTGATTTCCCTAAAATTGGACATTTTAATGTAATTCAATGGTAAACTCTCTGAATATTGCCAATAGTGGCCAAAATGAAACCAGATTTGAAAAAAAAAAAAAAAAAAAATCGCCAAATTTGTCGCCAAGTTGACGACAAAACTTCGCGGCCAAAAGCTTCGCGATATATCTTCACGTGTGTGACAAATTATAACACCACTTGAGTTAGCATTGAAATTAACAACGTTTTCCCCCCAAAAAAGGTGCAAAAGACCCCCTTAGGAACATCCGAATGCAACCAAAAGGAAAGGTGCACAACTTGACCCCACTAGGAGTCTACCTACCAAATTTCAACTTTCTAAGACATACTGTTTTTGAGTTATGCGAGATACATACACACATACATACGTACATACGGACGTCACGAGAAAACTCGTTGTAATTAACTCGGGGATCGTCAAAATGGATATTTCGGGTATCTGTACGTTCCTAGGCATGTATCCACGTGTGGTCGGGTCGAAAAAAAAAAAAAACTCAACATTCATTTGGGGATGAGCAAAATGGAAGTTAAAACCGATTTTTGAGTGAAATTTTTTTTTGCGAATACAATACATACTTCCTTTTTTGTAAAAAGAAGTAATAACTGAATTTCATCCTTTCGCAATTTTTGAGTGAAAATTTACTAGTTGAGGGGCTGCTAGTCCTTATTGGGATTTTGACCCTGTTGGGATTTTGCAAGGTTGCGGAGTTGAAGGAAAAATGACCGACTACGGCTCCGACTCCTGTTATTTTAGAGCCTTCGACTCCGACTCTTTTACTCCAAAATCAGTCCTACTCCACCAGCACTGGCAGAGTTACGAACTTTGACGAAAAATGACCAACTCTGACTCTTGAAATTTTAAACCTTCGACTACCGACTCCGACTCCTCAACCCCAAAACCAGCCCGATATTGGATTCTACTGCCCTGGATATTGGACAGTCGGGATTTTGTTTTGTCGGGATTTTGATTTGTCGGGATTTTGACCCTGTCGGGCTTCTAGCTTGTCGGGATTTTGACCCAGTCGGGATTTCGACCCTGTCGGGATTTCGACCCTGTCGGGATTTTGGTCTGTCGGGATTTCGACCCTGTCGGGATTTTGGTTTGTCGGGATTTGGACCCCGTCGGGATTCTGGCTCGTCGAGATTTCGGCTGTCGGGAATCTGGCTTGTCGGTATTTCGACTGTCGGGATTACGTCCGGATACCGTTGCGTCCATATACGCATACATACACACACGCATGCCTACACACACACACTCACTCACACACATACACACATACCCACACACATACACACACACATACACACATGCCTGCACACACGCAAAAAACACGTGATTGCGAAAAACATAATTTGAATTCAAGATCTCAAAATTCTATTTAATTAATTATTATTATTATTTTGTTTTTTAAAGAAACAAATTTACTACCAAAAATTAAAAAAAATAATTTTTTGCTACAAATCTTATAAAATCCATTGTTCATCCTTTATGAACTGTAATTTTCAAAACAAATTTCCAATTTGTTCATTTTGAAAAAGCTGAGTCATCTTAACTATTTCACTTTGCCCCATATTTCCCTACCATCAGAGCAAAACAAAAACCTGAATCAAGCTGGATTGATATGAAGCAAAAAGCATTGCAAGTAAATAGCTTATCCGCCATGTTTAGTCCAAGTGTTGTCAGCTCGGAGTGAGCGCTGCGCGATCCTCGTATTTTGATTAAACGGAGTGAGCGCCAAGTCTGGCAGTTCAGGTATAGTGCCTAGAAAGAGTAGTGTGTCGACCGGCGCTTTTCCCCCAGCGATTCTTGAAGACAATTTGTATGAAAACTGCTAGAGAGCAGTGCAGTCGAGGTGCACGTTCAATTTCGCGGTGTTTACATTAATAGACGCGGGATTTTGTTACAATTTAGTTCCGTGTTTCTCTTTTTTACCTTTATTTCGTGAATATTTCATGAAACAGCGTTTAAGGCTTTTAATGGAAGCATCAAAGTTGAACATTAGAGGAAATAAAGCTTCATCTTGTTTCGTACCAGGGTGAAAAAGTGGATACAAAACATTCATGGAAAAAGTTACGCTTTTTAAAGCTCTAGCAGATGAAGAAAAACTAAAGTGGAATTCGTTAATTCCCAGGTTAGATAAAGTTTTGGATAAATATTGCTCAATTTGTGCTCTGCATTTCGAAAAACATTTTATTGAAACGCATTTTAAGCATATTATAAATGGTGAGTAAGTTTTGATTCCTCGGGGAAAACCTTTTTTTGAAAGATGAGGCAATTCCGACAATTTCCCCAAATCTGCCAGCATACTTTACTAAAAAATTACCAAAGAAAAGGTCCATCAGGAATTATGCAGTTAAAAACAAATGTTCCCTGTTTGAAAAAAAAATAAAACTTGATCTTTTCGCAGATGAAACTGAAATTCGAAAAATTCTCTTGGGAGAGAGTACTTAAAATCCTCTCTCTCTTCCCACATTATTAAAACTGGTCTAAAATTTCGTTTTTGGATTCTGAAAAAAATTCTGTTGGAGGGGGGAAGATGAGAGAGAAGCTCCGAATCCAAGCCTTTTCCCTAACATTTACAAAGATGGCCTAAAAAAATTGCATTTTTAGAACCTCAAATTCAAGAATTTTACTGGGAAAACTCGCCCAAAACCTCTTCTTTTCCCTAAACTTCAATAAAGATAGTCTACAACTGAACTTATTTAGGATATATCATTTCGAAAAATTGGGGAGCATCTCCGATCCATTTCCTCCTTCTCCAACCTTAAAAATCGTCTAAAACTTCAGTTTTAGGGCATTAACTTCAAGATATTTTAAAGGCAATCTCCGAGCTTCAACCGTTTCTAGAAGTTCCTGAACCTCCTCTCCTCCGAACATGGCCAGAGATCATGTAAACTGCAATTTTATAACTATAATTTTGAACAATTTCCGATTGTTAATTCTCTTTCTCCTCTTGATCATATGCTAGTAATGACACCTCCTCCTCCCCCCTCGAAGCATAAATCAGGACTATCTTGCTATGTATACATTTGAAAAAAAAAACAATGAGGGTCTTCCAAACGTCCCTCTCCCCCTCCCAAATTTTTGACTTCGCGACGGCCTTGTTAAAAGAAAATGCGTTTATTCACTTCATTGAACTAACAAAAAAAATTTTGAAAAAAAATAGAACCGACTTCAAAATTGCTCTAAAAAGTGAAAAATAATTTTATTCTTTAAACACTATCGATAATACTTTTAAACATAATTTTTGAAGTTTGCACAAAAACAAAAAGTAAAATCCAGAGTAACGATGCTTCGTTTATATTTTTTTCAGAAAATCATCCTAAGTTAGGAACGAAACATTTATATCGTTACTCAAATATGCTGTTATCAATGCATAATGTATGTGGTAGTGAAGAAGTTAGGCCTGGTTAAACTTATAGTTGTAGTTGAGTTATGGCTGTGAATGATGTTATCTATAGTTTTTGTGCCAACTTCAAAAATTATGTTTAAAAGTATTATCGATAGTGTTTAAAGAATAAAATTATTTTTCACTTTTTAGAGCAATTTTGAAGTCGGTTCTATTTTTTTTCAAAATTTTTTTATTTCATTCTTTTTAGTGTAAATGTAGATATTTCAGTAAAAGTAAGAAGTTACCTAGTAAGAAGTTCGGCTCTATATCACTGTATTGCTTTAGAAAAGCCTTTATTCAAAATTATCATTACAATTACTATTAATGTTACTGTTATATGGCACCAAACTTTTATAACAATGAGTTTCATATTGTCGCGCAGATGAAGATAGCTAAGACAATGTGAAAGCCAAATGAAACGAATACTCGTTAGTATCAACTCGAGATCTTTATTCAGAACCACGAATGAACGTTACATCTCCTTATATACAACTGGAGAAAGTGCTGGAACTTTCCAGACTCGAAAAGATACAGAAATTAATAGAACATTCGAGAAAATACGGGAAACAGTAGAAACGAAATTTTAGTAAAATTCACCTTGTCCTAGTCGGGGTTTGAACCCGGGTCGCTCGTGTGGGAGGCGAGAATTCTTCCACTGAGCCACCGTTATCCACGGATGAAAAGTGCGAACTTCGCTGCAATATCATTTAATAGGGAAATTGCATAAAATTTACTGTTTTTTGCCCATAACTTTTTTTCTAAAGAACAGATATGGTCAAACAAAGTAATGGGACCTAAGTTGAGCCATCCCCTATCCATTAAAAAAAGAATCATCAAAATCGGTTCACTAGGTGAGACGCTATGAGTGGACAAACAAAAAAAAAACAACATACATACGGTATGAACTGATAACCGCCTCCTTTTTGAAGTCGGTTAAAAAATAAAATTCAGATGCCTTTACGAAATGCATTGTTTGGTGCGTGCGTTCGCCATTCTTCTTTTGGTGTGTGACAAGGAACACTGACAAAAGTGTCATCTGGCGGTTCCAACATTTTTTATTGGAGAACTACCTGCTTTAAAAAGAATAAGCATTTGTTTGAAATAAAAATTAACAAAAAAAAAAAAAAAAAAAAAAAAAAACAAAAAAAAAAAAAAACAACCTCATTAAAGTAAAAAAATAAAACAATAATTTTTAACTGTAGAAATTTTCCTTTTGATTTATCGTAGAATCAAAATGAAAATTTCGAAAAAACTGTCGATTTTTTAAAAATATCTTTGAAAGCAAAATATTAAATTTTAAATTTAAACTATTTCTATGTAACGTGTTGTATAGCCATTGTTGCTTTTATTGTTTTTCAGTTATAATAGTAGCTTAGCAAGGCACATTTCGCTAAGGCATCCAACTAGGTTTAGAGCACAGTTTTGTTTTAAACCTCACAATGAAATAATATTAATGTTTTTTTAAAAACAGAAGGATCTTAAAAATGTTTTTTTTTTTAATAAACCATAATATCATTCATTTTTTTAAAAATGGGTGAGTTTTCGGTGAAAATGGTTCAAACTTACCAGTTAGGAGAAGCAATGTATTAAAAATAAAATAAATAGTTACATGCAATTTGCTTGAAGACTTAACATGTATAAATGTTACAAATGAAACAGACCGCAGAATAAGAAATATTTTATGCATTTTGAGATTTATGACAAATTACAGGAATTTATCCAAAAATTTCTCTAAAATTTGCTATTTCTTTTTGGTAAAAAGGCTGTAAATCAAAAAATATGTTATCATTTTCATAATTTGCAGTCTATTATTATTACACTCACTAGTACTTACAAGACATATATGCCAATTTCATGCTTTAATCTTGATAGAATTTGTAAGATCATGTTTTCCGTAGCCGGTATAGATCAGAAATTGTATTCTCCAAAAAACGCAAATAAAGATTAGACTTAATCAGTGGCGCACACAAGGGGAGGGTCCAGACCCCTCCCATGGCTCTTGAGTTTTTTAAATTGAATATATTTCTGTGTATGTAGTACGCAAAACAATTTCAATCAAAGGTAACAATAATTTCAGATTTAAAAAATAAAAAATATATATAATTTATTTTCCCTCTCTCTTCTCCAACAAAATCGAGCTGAGTGTGAACTTAAATTGTTCTAGAATGATAATTTCGTTTCAGATGTTTTTATTTTTAACTATGACAACAGTAAATACATTCATTCTTGTGCTTTCTGATATTTTATTTAAGTATTTGTTCTTCATAAATTAATTTTATTAACTAATGCTAAGTAATTATTCACTAATTTTTAAAATGTTTTTTGTTCCCGACAATCGATAAAATCAAAAAAATAAATAAATAAATAAATAAATAAATAAAATGTTTGGATGCGTATTAGAGAATGATATGAGAATGGATGACCTTCAATCTTGGACCCCCCCCCTCCTCCCCCTTGAGAAATTCCTGCGTGCGTTACTGGACTTAACACGTATTATACTGCAGAGCAGACACTTAGTATACAAATGCCTTGTAAACTTGAGCTCTAGTTCCCATAGATAAAAAATCTGAAACGTTTTATGATTTTAAGAAAACGGGGCTGTTTAATGAAATCATTTTGAGAAAAAGTGAATTTTGGCCAAAAATTGCCTTTTCAACCGGATACCTAGATTTTTAAAAACATATTTGTAAAGCACAGTTCAGGTATTTGTAATTTTATTTTCACGGAACACAAGAAAATATTTAAAAAATGTTCCTGGAAAACCATGGGTTGTAAAACTCTTTATGTTATCGATACTTTGTTCAAACAAAAAACATATTCTATCACATTTAGATCATTCAGTGATGCATAAACTCTAAGTACTATATTGAAAGAAAAAGGAATACAGAAATATTGAAATTTTATGAGCTTTTTATAAACAGGGGTGATTGTGTTCCGGTATTTTACCGAATTTCCGGTATTTTCGGACGTATTTCCGGTATTTTTATGTCCGAAAATACCGGAATTATGGTTTTTTTTTGTTATGCTTTTATCTCCCTACCTCCGCAATTTTTTAAAATTATATAATACTCATGAAATATACCTGCAAGAGCCTTAAGATGGACACCTATCCCTTAAGATGGACAAATAAATGTCAAGATAATTTGTATAACACCAGCTCAAAAGTAATTTTGTAACCCATTAAAAATCTAATCACATGTACACACAATAGAACACACTCAGAACTATTTAATACTATGGCAAAGGTGTACTTAAGTAATAAGGGTCAAAGATTTCTCCCTCCCCCCGGTCTCGCTTTGAAACTTTCAGGTTTTTTTTGATGAACTCACAATCACCCCTGTATAAATTAATTGTAAATTGTGTGTTTAATTATGTAACTCATTTCTATACATAAGAGGGACGTACTTTTTCTGTATGAAATTATCCTATTAAATAATTACACATTCTATTTTAAACAACATATCGTCACCTCAGAGCAACAGTAAGATATCTTAGTGTTTTTTCTGGGATTAGATATCTTACGGTCGCTCTTAGGCGACGATCAGAGCCGTGTCCAAGGGGAGGGTTTTAGGGGTTAAACCCCTCCCATTGGGGAAACAAATATATGTCAAATGAAGAAAAGTGATTGACTTAAATTAACTTTAATGTGAACGTCTGCGTTTAGCGCTTTTTTTTCCCCTTTCTCTCTGAAGTTTTTCTGTAATTTAACTCGGTAATTCTGTATTTTTTTTTCTCTTATTCAACTCAGTTGGACTTAAACCCTAAACGCTTACATTTCTTTCTTCTTTTTTAACTTGAAAAGTTTTACATTCCATTCAAATGTTATGTAATTTACAATTGTTAAAGCTTTACCGACTGAAATAATATTTTGGAAAAACTGTGGTGGTAGAACCGCTGAATGAGCTACCAATACAGAGCATTAATATTGCTTATTGTAAGGAGGTAATGATGAATTTGGCATATGCTGAGCTATGAAAATGTATTGGCGATTGTGTTTAGTAATGTAATTTCGATCTACAAAAAGCTCGTTCTTGTTTAGTTTACAAGTAAGAACATATTAAGCATTATTTCAGAACATAGAATCTGATGTACAGTAGATCTTCGTTTTACGCGGGGGCTGCGTTCCACGGAAATGCCGCGTTAATTAAGACCTAATACTAGTGTTAAAATAGGGTTTGGTTCGCTAGATAACAAAATACTTCATTCTAGTGATGGCTAATTATATAATAAGTTTAATGTATACTTATATCGATTTTTATACACAACATGCATAATTAATTTCGTGTCCTGTTTATAAAGATGAGCTGGATATGATTTTTTTTGGCAGTCATCAAGTTTTTTCCCCTGTAATTATTTGCAGAGCATTAACGCATCCATGATCACTTGCGTCATTTCCAAGATAGAATTTTCCTTCACTAAACAATCAGAAAGATCAATTCTATTGTCTAGGAATGGCTCGAAAAATTCAATGTGAACGTTTTTGGTTGTGTGTCACCGACATCGGTATCCTCGTTGGTTTTGACCTACTTTGTCACTCCTAAAAGCTCTTCTTCCAGTGAGTTCTGAACTGTGTGAGTTTAATAACTTTACTTCTGGAAAGAGCTCTGGAACCAATCGTATAAAATGTTTCCAGTGGCCCAAGCTCGATTATTAGCACGCCAAAATGCAGTTGATTACGCGTAATCTGCAATGTTTAGGAGTTTGGATTTTGAAAGAGGGAAAAATTTTATCTGTTTGCATTGCCGCATCCGCGTAAAACCGAAACTCATCCGCGTAAAATAAAATAAAGGTGTCAAATCTTAAACCGTGTATAACCGAAACCGCGTAAAATAAACCCGCGTAAAACGAGGTTCTACTGTACATTCTACATTATAAAATAATTTGTGGAGAGTTTTTAATTCTTGTTGCAATAAACCGCATAGTAAACAGGTTTAATTCAAAAGAAACAAACAAGGTTTGGTTAAAGTGAACCTGTAAAATGAAGGAATACTTTAGTTACCTGCCAGAATTATCCTTCTAGGGGAAGAGGGAGGGGCAGCAATACTTACAGGTGTATAAACGCCATACTGGGATTGACAATTTGTCGTAAAACTAAAGGTGGTGAGGGGTTGAATCCCCCCCCCCACACACAGGTAAGATTAAAACCCCTCCCTTTATGAAAATCTGGACACGGGCCTGGCGACGATATGTGTTTAGTATTTTGCCAAATATTTAATGGAACCGAATTTATTTTGCACCCTTTTTCAATTGTTAACCGCCAAAAACACTTCAGAAAGAAATATCGTACCGTTTCGATAATTATCATAAAGCTTCTCTATCTTCTGAGCAGATCTTTTAGCAAATGGCATTTCGTGTCATGTAATGCTATAATGCGAAGACGTCATTCAAGTTCAAACTTGCTGCCATCGGCTGAAAGGTACACACTGAATCCGTCCAGAAATTAAGGGAAATGATATGCACGAATAATCCATGATTGAAATTAACTCTAATGTACATACAGGGTGTATTAAAATGTACTGACTGTTTTGAAAAATTTATAACAGGAAAACTTTAATAAAAAACAAATTCTTGCTGAAAGTTCATGTGATGGGCTGTAAATTTTCTCTTCATGAGTTCCAAATTTTAGTTCAAACTTTTTTCAACAGATGGCGCTTCAAATAGCAAGCCCGTGAATCAAAAAGGAAGAATTGAAATTCACCGATTTTTTCTCTAATTGGGAAGTTGCAACCTGTTAAATGTTCATATTTTGGCTATTGGATATTGTTAATTGACCCTCAAAACTAAAAAATTCACTATCGCCGAATTTTAAAACACCGTGGTTGATTTTTAATGAATTTTTAAAAATCCACGCGCAAAAGTGTGCTCTTCTGAAACGTCATGAGCCTACGTCACAGGGCGCGAATGGGCAGCCTTCCGCCGAAGATCCCTTGTTTTCGCTAGGGACATTTTGAGCGCGCTGATATTTATATTTTTTAGAAATTCAATAATCCTTTTGGAAACACTATGGAGACCGGATTCGTTAAAGCACAATCTAAATAATCTCCCTCATGTAACATCAATGATGATATTCGAATATTTCCCAGAGGATGAAAGGTTTAATGTTCCAGAAACGGGAGGAGTTAAATGCGAGGAGATAAGCCTTTTACGTTTCGTTTTCGAAGTCGAATGCGTGACCTTCGGTTTCTCGCCTATCGGAAGAGCGCATGACGTCACTTCCTATGCCATTTGACGCCACAAGCGCTTGAACTTTGAAAATTAATTAAAAAAAAAAAATACTTATCGTATCGCAAAAATTTTTTCACCTATGATGTTCATACATGTTACTCTATCATATAAAAATAAAATTGAAAAATCGAAAACTTCCCCATTGCGATGCGAGATTGTAGCCGATAGTATACATTTTGAAAACGTTTTTTGTAATTTTGTTCATTAAAAATGTTTTCCGAAAAAGTACGATGAATTTTCTAACTTTCTGTGAATGAAAGGCTTGTTATCTGCAGTGCCATCTGTTGGAAAAGTTTCGAACTAAAATTTGTAACTCGTCTGGGAAGAAAAAATTTACAACCCGCCAAATGAATTTCCGCCGGGAATTATTATTTTTTATCATTTACCGTTTTCCTGGTAAGATTTTTTGAAAACAATCAGTCTATTTTAGGACACTTTGTCCCAATATAAACCTAAAAATATATGGCAAGCAAATGTTATTACTGAGTGAAAGAAATAGGCCGCAATGTTGCAGTAAACTGAAGTTGGCACGTTGTTCGCAATAGTGAAAGAAAATTGTGATGAGTGTCTGTTATAATTGACTAATTATGTGCACTGAAATGCTGTAGGAAGTAATGCATTTCACATATATCTGAGTACCAGTTGCAAGAATAAAGGAACACGTAAAAATATGAGTTATGTGCATCGACTGTTCACGATGCTTCTTGTTGGTAGTTTCGGGTTCGGGTACGAAGCTCTGCTAAGCGCATGAGCTTTGTAGCTTACAATTACAGTGACTAGAAGGGATAGTGTGCCGTTCGCCGTTGTTCTGCGACGTTCTTTCTGTACTCGAAACCGAGCCTACCACTAGATGGCGCTCTATCCAACAGCGAGGTAAACTTCAGTGGTTTAACAGTGGCTGGAATGGATGTTGTTCGCTATTGGTTTTTTTTTTCTTTTTTGCACTCGAAACCAAGCCTATCTAGTTTTATGATAATATGATGTAAACGAACCAGTTGATAGAAATGTCAAGGAATAATCGACAAAGGCAGAAGCGTACCAAGGGGTTGACAGGAGTGGCTCTCGCCAGGGGTGCAGCAGCTGGAGGGGGGGGGGGCATTTCGACTAATATTTAAAAAAAAAAGAAAAACAGTTTTGTTTTGGAATTTTTTTTTAAAAAATTGACCATACAAGTAGAAAAATACTTTTACAAAAAAAAAAAAAAAAAAAAAAAACTGGCAAAAGAGCTAGAGGGGAAAATGAAACAATCCTTAATTCTGATAATAATAATAATAATAATAAGGAAATTTTACCCCTCTCGTGAAATTCTATTCCGATTCATTAAGTTAGATAGACTTATTCACACAATTTCCTTAACTGGGAGCGATGGTGGAGGGTGTTCTATGCTGAATGATTCCGTTCTTTTTTTTTTTTTTTTCCGGGGAGGAGCGGTATTTTGTAGTGAATAGTTTGAAGTGTATTGTTTTTCTTTGGCTAAGTCCTATTGTAAGAGATAATATAAGCATAAAAAGTCTTATTTGAACAAAATATTGGGAGGCCTTAATTAGCGAATATGTATTTAGTACTTTTATTTTGCCTGTATGTAAATGGTCGTGCTTTTTAGTCAATTTCAGATTAGTCATGGTTTTTTTTTTTTTTTTGCTTAATAACTATAATAGCATTTTTTAAATGCTTGGATTTTTATTTTATTTATTATTTTTTTAATTAAGGTTTTTTCCTTTCTTTTAGTAAATGTGTAAATTATGTTTATTGTACATTCTCCTAGTGGTTTCTGGTTTGAAACAAACTCTATTCAAAGTTAAAGGTGTTTTGAAAAATAATAGATACATTACGCTATAAACGGAACGAACAATGTTGATTCGCATTTGGCTCAAGAACGTACATAACTTGTATTTATTAACGCATTGCTAATAGTATTGGTTTTATTAAATTTATGTGAAATGATGTGGGAAGAACTAAAATTTTTCGGGAGGGAAAAATTCTCAATTTGCTGAATGAAATCCCAAGTGTACCGAATGATAAAATTCGAGCATGCACACATATACATAACATCTACTGCGAAGGAACATTGGGCATCATTGAAAACAATTTGAAAAAAAAAAAAAAAAAAAAAGGGAAAAAATTTGAAGTTGTGTCTCCTGATTTATCAAATCAATTCGGCGAATGTCCCCCCCCCCAAAAAAAAAACGTTTTTGGTAAGTCACAGTGACCTTCAGTGACTTCCCATCAGGGCCCCCTTGTAGGGGGGTGGGGCGAATTTCTGAAGTTCGCCATAGGCGCCAAACCCCGTAGGTACGCTATTGGACAAAGGCACTGTTTTGTGCCAACTTGGTAATACCGGATACTAAAAGAATGAAACTAAACCTTCATTGTTTCGTATTCCGTAAAATACACTTCTCTGATACCTTAATCGAATGGAATTTTCGGCATGTGATAAATGGAGAAGAAGTATTAATTTCACGGGAATGATCCATTTTACATCCCGATGTGGTCCTTTCAAAATTTCAAAGCTTGCCGAATTAATTATCGTTTGAAGTATAAAAAAGACCACTTCCTAAAGATCGCCCTTCTCGCACGAAAGAAAGAAAAAAAATTACTTACGGATGAAAAATTTTGTCAGCCAACCTTTCTTATTGCTGACTGTTCTAACATCAAATTACCAGACTTTTGAACTGAAATAAAATTTATGAATAAAAACCACTGTATGGTGTTTTCTGTCCACCCTCAAACTCGCCTTCTGTTGAAATTAGAGAGATATTCGAAAGTTGAGAGATTTTTAAAAAAAAACTTATTTCTCAATTTAACAGGAGTTTTTCTATTAAAAAGATGACTGAATGATTTTAAAAGAAAAATAAATAAATTCGAATATTTTCCGCATCTTCTTTTAGTGCTGAAAAAATGTGAAAAGTAAGGGAGTAAATGAATCTTCTACTTTCGCTCCGATAAACTCACAGCTACCTCGCTACCGATACTAGCGCCACCTCCTGGAGGGCTTAGTTTCGGGTTCAGTTTTTTCGCACCGAACGGCACACTAGGTATTCTAGCCACTGTACTTACAATATAGCCTCTTGAACCTTAATGCTGATGAGTTGAGTATGCAGGCAATGTTATGAAGGTGGAGTTATAAACACTAGTAGTAAATGGGGAGCATTGTGATATTGTGACGGCTACGCAGACACTAATCACAGCATTAAGACGCAATAGGAAGTAAGATGGAAAGTAGTACCCACTTAGAAAAACTTGTTCCAATTGATCTGTTTTCCTTCTTTTTTGTGGGATTAATTCCAGGAATTATTTCCTTGGGAGCTAATGGGAAGATGGGCTAAATGGGAAAATTGTACTCCAGTGCCACCTAGTGAGAAAAATTATTACGATTCATAAGCGTTTTGTTAATCAAAATGATTGTTTTTGTCTTCCCTCATTTTGCATTTTCCATTTTTACAAATAAATTTCAATCGTCCAACAATCTCAATTACTGTTACACTTCAAAAAAAAAAAAAAAAATCCTGTTTCCAAGAAGAAATACCAAATTCGGTAAATGGACTAATTTGTTTTACTTCTTCTTTTTCAACAAGGGGCCTCCACTTCCTGCTCGCAGGCACTCAACAAATTCCCGAACATTGCTTAGCAATCGTATTCGATTCGCACAGATTGAAGTCGTCAAAGAATCGGTTTAAAAAACGGGTTTCCGTTTCGAACAAAATTAAAATCCCTCCCATAGAAAATATAATTTAAGCAAAGAGCTCATAATTAAAACACAATCCCACTCCCACATGAAGACATAAAGAACTTGATAGAAATGTGCATAACCGAGGAATTAAAAAAAAAAAAAAAATTCAAACCAACATTCACCAACTTGCACAGCTACAGGTGCTAAAGCGACTTCTTGAGCATCGCAAAACGGCAATTTTGTATGTTTTAGAACACGCTTTCGAATTCGTGGTCTCTAGTAATATATTTTGTTTCTTTGCTCTAGGCTTGAATTGAGTTGAGCCTAGGACTTTTCGCTAAAATAGAAACCCTTATATCTGTTGTTCTAATTAATTGAGAAAAGAGGAAAAAGTTTACTTCTTCTGTTTTACTTCTTCTTTTTCAACAAGGGGCCTCCACTTCCTGCTCGCAGGCACTCAACAAATTCCCGAACATTGCTTAGCAATCGTATTCGATTCGCACAGATTGAAGTCGTCAAAGAATCGGTTTAAAAAACGGGTTTCCGTTTCGAACAAAATTAAAATCCCTCCCATAGAAAATATAATTTAAGCAAAGAGCTCATAATTAAAATACAATCCCACTCCCACATGAAGACATAAAGAACTTGATAGAAATGTGCATAACCGAGGAATTAAAAAAAAAAAAAAAAAAAATCAAACCAACATTCACCAACTTGCACAGCTACAGGTGCTAAAGCGACTCCTTGAGCATCGCAAAACAGCAATTTTGTATGTTTTAGAACACGCTTTCGAATTCGTGGTCTCTAGTAATATATTTTGTTTCTTTGCTCTAGGCTTGAATTGAGTTGAGCCTAGGACTTTTCGCTAAAATAGAAACCCTTATATCTGTTGTTCTAATTAATTGAGAAAAGAGGAAAAAGCTTTATTTGATGCAGAAAAAAGTCTCTTTCGAACGACATAGAATGTGAAGGGGAATGGGAAACCTTTCATCCCTTTTTTTACGTAATTTACGGGAAATTTTAGCTTAAAAAGTTAATTCCAGAAAAACAAGTTCGAAACTTAAAATATAAAACCCCAGATGCAAAACCCGGGGGCTCGAAGTAATTTTGTACAAAATTTCACGGCGGCAGGTACCATAGGGTCTCCTGGGCGCCCAGGCCCGCCATAGACTGCCTTTCGCAATTTCTTTGGCCATATTTTTTTTTTTTAATACAGAGATATTTTTTTTTTTTTTTTTTTTTTTTTTTTTTTTTGCTGCCAGAAATTGATGTTTTTAAGTGTTATCTCCTTGACCTCGTGTTTATTTGTATTTTTAGCTCCCTTCATATAATGCTTCCTGATATTTCTTTCTTTTTTTTTTCCAAATTACTCCAGTGGGGTCTTTGTTGAATGAATACGGTCAAGTTTTCATCTGTACAGCCAACACACACTAATTAAATCAAGTGATATTTTGCTTTCGCTATAAAAACAAATATTTTTGAGTAATATATGCGTATATGCATATTTGTGTTCGCAATTGCTTTCAATAGTTTTCTTCTTTCAAAATGTGTTGTGTATGTTTTATTTTTTTTTCTCTTCCTTTACTCCCAACAGATAACGCCACAGTATATTCTTTGTGGCTTGCTCAAAAGATTCTTCGGTTTTAATATAAAAAACTAATGCGTCTTAGTATTACACATGAACCTATACTTCTTCGCCAAAACTTTCAATATTTTTTTTAATTCCCCAGTATGTTATGTTTGTTTTACCTATCTACTTGCCGTAGCGTTCTTAATTTACTTTCAACAGATGGCGCTACCTTACATTTTGAGCATTCAAGAAATTTTCTTTTAGATTCAATCAAGTTTAATATTTCTGTGTGATGCAAACATGTTTTTTCCTCTCATTTACTTCAAAGATTTTTTTTTCTTTTTTTTCGCAGCAAATTCAAGAGTTTCCCCTCCTACTCCCCCCCCCCTGTGTTTTATTTTTTTCTTTCGATTGCATTCTTAATTTACTTCAACAGATGAGGCTAACTTACAATTTGTCCCTTCAAGAAATTATTTGATTCTTCTATCAAGTGTGATATTTTTGTGAAATACACATATGTTTCCATCCTCTCATCTATTAAAAAAACATTTAACTTCCCAATGTAGAATTATCGATACATTATTTTTTCTTTTTACCTATTGAATATGTAATCTTATTAAGATTATCTTTGATTTTATTAATTAAAATTATATTTGTGATAAACTTCTTTGCTTGAACTTTCTAGAGTAACGTTCCCAATATGTTATCGATGCATAACTGCCGTGGGCAGAAAAGGGGCAATAACTGCGAATTCTTTAATTTTTCCGGGACAGTCCCGATTTTTAAGCCAAAACTTCCCGTCCCCGGCCGGTTTACTCCACGGCCCGGTAAAAGATAAATCTGGTTACAGATGACACAGATGACCAAAAAAGTCTAAAAATAATTAACCGTGAAGGATTATTTAAGATAATTACTATATCATTTGAAAAATTATAATATCGGATTAGCTTCTTAAGAGCCGCCTGCCTTGTCTAGTAGTCAGAGATGTCTGACTGCGACAGGAAGGTCCGGGTTCGAATCCCGGCTCGGGCATGGACGTACTTTCTCTCTCCTGTCTTTGTCCTTCCTTTGTGAGAATGTGTTGTTGTACTGTGAATGATTGCCTACCCTGGTAAATGGGTCCTTATGGCGTGTGTGTACTGTAGAAGTCGGACTTCGCACCAAATTACGGTACAGTTGGAAAAGTGAAGCAGCGCACCCCAAATTGCCAGCCTAGCTAGCACACAACAACTTCTTAAGATTTTTACGTCAAGATTTAAACCAAAATAATGTAAAATTTTCATTCCTCATTCAATGTTTCTTCTTACTAACGTAACTTATGAATAATAGCAAGTGAGGGAAAAAAAACCGTTCATTCTTTATCTGCTTGGGTCAATTAGTAATACCCCATGGTTTAAGCTCTTAATTAGAAACCATTTATTCATAGCAAAAAGAATGAACTACTATTTAAAAGACTACAAAAACCAGCCAGAGATGTGTACCCCTGGTTCTAAAACGATGGGCTTGGAAGAGGCACTTTTCTATTTTTTTTTCTTTCACGGTTTATGTCACGGTAATAATATGATTTTGTGAGAGAAAAAAAAATATTTTTTGTGAGAATTTTTGGAAAAGCGAGTTTTTGAGCTGCATTTACCTCGATTTACCTTCAGAATAACAACGGTTATCCAACTAAACACGAATAACTTACGATTTTCAATGAGTTCCCGAGGAGGAAATAGTGTACCCGTGGAGGAATGTATTCTTTCAACTTTAGGGACAAAGTTACCAGATGCAAACTTACCGATAAGTTTTAAAATTAAAGCAACCGTAAGTTTATCTATTTGTATTCATTCATTACTTTTTTTTTTTTGAGCAATCACGATTGCTTACTGCTTTTATTTGACTGTTTTGATGTGCTATCATTTTATTTTCCCGCCAGCACACTCTGCAGAATCACCGTCGACCGGCTCCTCACGATGCTGCTCCTATAGCGAAAACCGTCTCCAGGTTGCGTCCATATCCTACACACGCACGCATACATACACACATATACACACAAACACATATACACACAAATACATATACACTCATATACACATACACAAACACATACACGCTCTCAAACACATACATACACACACACGCATACATACAGACACTTACACATACATACACACCTACACGCATCTACCCACACAGTCATCACACTCATGCCTACACACAACTACCCACACACTCATCACACTCATGCCTGCACACAGACACAAGCACATATGCCTACACACATACACATACCCCCTACACACAAACACACATACCCCCCACACACAAAAACACACATACCTACATACACACACACTCGTGATTGTGGAAAACATAATTTGAATTCAAGAGATCAAAATTCAAATTAATTTTTTTTTTTTTTTGAGCAATCACGATTGAATTTAAATATTTTTAATTTCTGAAAGGGGCGGGGCTTCGCTCCCTCGCCACCGCTGGATAACCTCAAGCCTAGGCACAAACGTTTGGATTCCAACTGAAATTGGAGAAGAGGGTACAATGCGTAAAAACATTTTTGATAAAAAGTTGCAGAAATAAAAATTAAGTACATTAACATTTGGTGAAGTTCCAAAAAGGATATTGACATTTCTAAAGATGGGTTTCGATTAGTTGTAGATTTCCAATGACGTAGCTTTGCGTTCATCTCCTTGATCTATATTTCTAACATTTCGAACTCTTTTCTGTTCCAATTCTCAAGAAAAGAATTGCATTTTGTTATAAAACGCTCGTAATTAATCGTACGACTTTAATCTAACTAGCTCATCTGAAGTGTGTGTTTTGCTTTTTTTTGTGTGTATCCTTAGAAGAAAAACTTGTTATTTCGAAGATATTTTTGCAAAAGGTGCAGCATATCAATATGTTTTGTTTCAAAATTGATACAGTGGCTCCCAAAAGTGTTCGTACACTTTGAAATTTTTTAGTAAAACCAAAATAACTCGAAACTGATTTCGAATATGAAGTCTAATATTTTTTCACGTCATTCCTTTATCATTCTAAATACAACCTATTGGTTTTTTCAAAATATTGACGGATCTTCTTTTTGAAATGGGTCAGAAAACGAAGATACAGAGAAATAACACGCCACAAAAGTCATCGTACACTCAAATATTTTCGAATAAATTCATGATTAAAATTATCATATGCCGTTTTATTAATATTTTTGCATTGTGTTGACCATTTTAAGTCATTTGGCTTTAATTTTTTGTTTATTTATTCCTCAATATTGTGCTTATTAGTGTAAAATGGCTGGTATTCGTAAAAAACCACAAACACCATTCAAAATTTGAATTTTTTCCCCACAGTAGTGGTAAATTGGTTTGAAATGTCTCTAAATTAGTTAATTTATTTGTTTGTATAGTAAAGTGCTTGATAAAATGCTTTAAAGAAAGGAATCGGACCGAAAACAAGGTAAGAAAAGGTCAACCGGCAAAGTTGACAAAGCGTATTTGGAGATTTAAAGTTAAAAAATTTACAAAAAATACACATTTGAGTGCTGTAAACGTTTCTGCAGAGTTAAATGAAACACATTACAATTAATTTTCACCTAAAATTGTTCGCCAAGTTCCCTGATTAGCTGGATTAAGTGGGACCTCTTCCCGCAGAAATTTTCTTGGTCGTGCGAAAAACAGAAAGCTTACGCTTTTCGTCGCAAAATCAATTATAAATAAGCTAAAAACGTTTTAGAATCACGTCTTACTTACAGATAAAAATTAATTTAACATTTTTGGTTAAATTGTTGTATAACTGTAAGTATAAGAAAAAATTAGGCACTTAATCTTAAGAACTTATTTGGATCAGTTAATCAGGACGGTGGAGGTGTTCTAGTGTGAGGGTGCATATTAGCATCAGGACTTGGTAGTTTGTAATTTTTTGATGAAATAATGAATCATGCTGTTCCTTTAAATATTTTAAAAACTAATTTTGAACTCTTAGCCAAAAATTTGTTTATTGAAACAACTTTGTTTTTTATCAAGATAACTATAAGAAGCACACGGTTTTCAACGTTTGCGTCTAGTGCCACGAAAGTTGTCCTAAAGTTTAGAAAATACCCCCTAAATCTCCAGATTTTAACTTAATGTAACGTATTTAGAGATATCTGGAGGCTAGATTACGAAAATAGGGCTTTAAAACGAAAATAGAGCTAGAAACAGTAAGACTCGAAGTGTGGTAGAACACTTACTCAGAAATTACGCAAAAAAAAAGAAAGAAAAAGAATGAAATCTATTCCCAGACGTTTAAAAGGTGTTATGAATACTGTAGGATATTCTACTAATTAATAACTTAATCAAAAGTTAGATTAATAAATAATATATAGACATTTTATAAAGTGTACGAAGACTTTTGTGAGATAAAATTTCCGGCACTTTTTGGTTTTTGATTTTTAAAAAAATAAGTTTTAATATTTTTTAAAAACTTTTCATGTAGTTTTGTTAAAAATTGATCATAGATCTTATAATTAAATACCTATTCCGAAATATTAATTCTAACCAATTGATTGGGGACTATTTCGTTGAAAGTCGTAGGTGTACGAAGACTTTTGGGAGCCACTGTATATTTTTTTATGCTATTGCTTATTAATTTATGCTTCAGAATCATGGACATGAACGAATAAAATTGTTCGAAAGCTTCTGATAACATAGAGATTTTTGGAGCAATGCATGTTAGCATTAGCATTTAGCCGAAATGACAGAAAGCGAAACTCATGAATTAGGCTTAGGGACTCCCAAACTTTACTGACTCGCGGTACCTATTCAAGAATTATAATTCTCTCTAGGTACTTTAGTCACTTTCTAATATATTTGCGTACGTACATATATATTGATACCGTGGAGACTTGGCGGCACCCCCCACTTCTATTATATAGCCTCATTTATTAATGTGGAAATTAGGAAAAAAATTCATTTTGGTAGGGTTGTAGACACTTGGAACAATTTATCGGAAAAGGCTTTTATGAGTAAGGGGGTGGCCGTTGATCTTAATTGAAGACTAATAAACTGACTAGGACCAGCCTAGCTGGGCCCAGAGCCTGTTACTTGACATCACATTTATGATGCACTAAAATTATTTCAGTCATTCCGAATTCCACATTGACTGGTGAAGAAGTAGATATTTTCTTTGAATAGCAGTCATCCGAAAAAACAACTGCTATATCTTCCAAGTCTGAAAAAAAAAAAAAAAAAAGTGTGCTTAACGGGGAAATACAAATATTCACAATATTCAGATTCGTGTGTATTTTTTCCTACTAATATTCACAAAAACAACTGTGCAGTGATAAAAATGCAGTTTGTATTCATATGCTATTGTGCATTTCTTTTTCTTTGTTAATGTAAATGAGGAAAATTTAACATTGAGCTTAAGGTTGTGAAAATCCGAATAGAATGACTTAGAATTAATCCCTCTTTTGTGGAAACCCCCTCTAGAAGTCAGTTCCATATTTAGAGTTCTCAAATTTGGCATCACTACTTAAATTGCATTTAAAATTTTAAGTTTACTCTACAAAAGTACAGTCGACTCCCGCTACAACGCGATTCGACTTACGTGAAATGGCTATAACGCGAGTTTTTTTCCGAGTAACGAACTTCAGGGCAAATGCGAATTCCTCGTCCGCAATACGAATTTTTTTAGAACGAAGTATCTGTTTCGTTATTGGGTCCTAAATACTGATTTCGTGAATATATTTTATTCCTACAGCGACACTGATAGCGGAAGTTCCCTTCACCATACTAATCCACGCATCGTTTTGTTAGTGCATCAAGTAACCAATTGGCATTTTTTTTTCTTTCTAAATATTAAGGATGATGAAATAAATTGGCACCTTAGTGCACTGTTTCATCTAAAGTTTGAAAGTAGAAAGAAAAAGAAAATTTCTGGACCAAAAAAAAAAAAAAAAGTTTAAGATATTTAATATGCTTCAACAACTAAAATGTACGTTGACGGTACACGACAATAAGTATAAGTGATCTACGTACCCTGTAGTTTTATTTTATGTCTTTCCCTGCCATTGATCATGTATTTTGTGCATCTTAACAGTTTTTTATGTAGAATTAGGCATCTTTTTTATTTTTAAAGTACAGTAAAAGTACAGTTCTTTTTTTTTTTCTGTAATAAACTTTAATGTATAGTTGAGGAAGGCTTTAAAGCAGTTTGAGGAGTGTTTATAAGTGTCTAAAAGAATTTGGTATGTTTCAAAAAAATTGTATGCATACCCTTTTCTACAACGCGAAATTTCGACTTACGCGAGGAGTCTTGGTACGCATCCCTCGCGTAAGTTGATATTCGACTGTATTCGGAAGTCAAAAGACAAAAAAAGTGTTCATTCGTGGCATTTGAACAAGTAAGTAAGTAAATGAATCCTTTTGTTGCAATGTAAGGTCCCGCAGTCCGCAGTGGCACTCATACTTTAATTATCATTTATTTCTACCATTAGGAATTAAATTTGGAACATCCTTTTGGAATTTTAATCACAGTTGAGTTGAGAAGGTTAGTCACCAGTCGGAAGAATGGCACAGCGTGTATAATTATCATTTATGATAGTGCTTAAGTATCAATGAAAAGGTACAAAAATATTTTGACGAGGCTTCCTTCACTTTTGTGAGAGAGCTAATAAGGCTATCAAAGTAATAAGGATTTTTAAAATGCGTTGTAAAAATAATGGCAGAGTTGACACATGGAGGTATGGTATTATATTATTATTAGACACCTCGAAGGAAAAAATATCCATCAACCTAAATCCCGCCTATTTCGTTTAATATTTATCTACCATTTACTTTACACAGATTTGAAATATTCAATGCGCTTATTTGTTTTTAACGCTGCTTTATAAGTACTTGTACGTTCCAAGCCTTTTCTGTGAATTCCCAATTAACTGGAATCAAAGTATATTTTAGTCTGTCGTAGAATGTTTTCAAAATACCTTGTAGTTTTACTTGATACAAAATTACTACGTTGAATGTAATGCAATAAAAAATACAGGGTGATACAAAAGTCAGGACATATTTTAAAAATGAATAGTTCAAAAACGAATTGAGATGCGATTCGCACTGAACGAATAGAAAAATAACCGGGTTTAGTGCGGCAGCAAAACAAAAATAGTTCTGTTTTCAACCAACAGATGGTGCTGTACGAGCGATTGATGGCGTTATTTCTCCACAATTCTTACAATACCGTTTAACTAAAAGCGCTTTCTCAACTAAGGACAGCATTTCAATGTCGAATAGCTTCGACTACCATTACCTGCTGCCGTTGTTTCTTTTTACATCGTTTGTTTCTTTTCACGATGCAACATCAGAAATCCGGCAGGACCTTCTGGTGGTCGCCAACAGAACTATTTTTGTTTTGTTGCCAGACAAAACCGGGCTTCTTTCCCCCCGTTTAGTGCTAATCGCGTCTTTTTATCTTTGTACGTTTGCGAATTATTCATTTTAAAAGTTCGTCCTGACTTTTTGATCACTCGGTAGAAAGCTTTATTGTAGTTGTTGAAACTATGACGTTTCTTTGCGAAATATTTTATAAGAATCATACATTGATTCAAACTGACCCAATGGGTTGTTGCGCCACCGAGTTTAGTAGTTTAGTGTGCAGTGTTACCGATTCCAAATTTAATGTTACAACTAGACAAATGCGAAATTTGGATGCATATATTATACTCATTAGGCGAGTCAAAGACATGAAGTTTGCAGCATCATCTGTCGTAAACTTAAAGCAAAACTATCAAAATTATTACACTATCTTCCTTCTGTTTGTGTGTTGCTTTTTTTCGTTTGTCGTCAGATGGTTTTTATTTTACTTGGAAATTTTATTTCAATTCAAAATTATGCAGAATGATCAAAATTATTGCAATTATCTTCCTTCCGTTTGTATGTTGCTTCCTTTCATTTGTCGTCATACGGTTCTTATTTTATTTGGAAAGTGTTTACTCTTGATTAGACACTGACAGCCGCTATTTCCAGACAGGAAAAAATTCACGCCCTTTGCAAGCGCGTTTGATTGCAAAGGATTTCACATGAAAAAAAAAGAGAAAAGGTAGGATACTTTTCTTGCAGCGGTGGAAACTATCTCCACTTAATGTTTCTCCACTTTAGTAGTATTTCCTGACAAAAAAAAAAAAAAAAAAAAAAAAAAAATAATAATAATAATAAATAAATAAATGAAAAATCAGATACCTTTACGAAATATTTTTTGCGTTCGTATACCATGCTTATTTAGGTGAGTGACAAGGAACGCTGACAAAAGTGTCATCAGGCGGTTCCATTGTGTTAAATGGAGAACTAAGAATACCTTAAAAAGAATAACATTTTTTTTTAAAATGAAAGTAAACAAAAAATCTCTTCAAGTAAAAAACATAATAATCATTTTTCTGTGGAAATTTTCATTGTGATTTATCGTAGATCGGAATAATTGCCGAATTTTCTAAAATGCCCTAAAAAGCAAAATATTAAATTCAAAGCTTAAGTATTTCTACGTTACGTGTATCATTAGTAATCTCATCTCATTAAATTTTGGGCAGGACTGGGGGATAACCCCCATTTACCTGACTTCGTGGTAGTGAGTAGGAGAAGAATTAACTAGCAATAGCTTACAATATTTGGAAAAGAAAGAAAAAAAAAAAAAAAAACCCGTCTTCAGGGCCACACAGTAAAAAAAAAAAAAAAAAAAAAAAAAGGAAAAAAAATAAATAAAAACATTTAAAGTACAAGTAAAATGATGAAGGACTAGTTGCCTTAATGGGGAAAAATTTCTTCTAATTTGAGAAACCATTTTATGATTTTTTTGTAATTTTACAGAATTTTATAGTTTTTTTCCGCTTCATTTTCAAAGCGTTTTATAAATTTTTTTTGTCCATTTCGATTTTATAATTTTTTTGAATGTTTTTTGTTAATCGATTTTTTTTTCATTAGTCATTGTTGCTTTCATTGTTTTATAGTTATAACCGTAACTCTGTTAGAACCATTTTGCTTTAAGTTGAATTTGTAGAAACATATATGCAAAGCACAGCTCAGATGGTTGCCATTTTATTTCACAAAACACAAGATAATACTCGTGAAAAATGTTCATGGAAAGCTATGAACTTAAAAACTTTAAATGTAGTAGACACCCTGTTCATAAAATTATCAAAAAGTATTTTCTTTCTCAGATTATTCAGTGATGTATAAACTCTAAATATATTGAAAGCAACAGCAATAGAAATATTAAAATTTAAGGAATTTGTTATACTTTAATTGCAAATTATATGTTATTTAATTAAGTGTCCATTTCTACATATAAAAGATATATAGGGGAACGTGGGGCTAAGTAAAATAGCGGGGCAAAGTGAAATGCTGAAGTATTTACTCTGCTTTTAGCGCCAATTCTCTAGTAATATTTTATCTATGTGGTAACACATGTAGTCTATTAAAGTGAAGAAAAAATTATCCCTGAAACTCAAAGAATATGCTAATACAAGCAATTTTCAAAATTGATACCCATGTTGCAATATTTACTGGTAAGTTGATAATAATTTTTGGTATTATTAAATTATAAAGTTCTTGTTATTAACATTTGAAACATTAAATGAAACCTTCTTACATTCGGTAAAGTACTTATTTGTTTAGTATTAAGCTTATTGGTATTGTTATTGCTTTGTAAAATTAGGCTAGTCCATGCGAGGCAAAGTGAAATAGTTCATTTCATTTACTTATTCAGTCTTCATTTATTGCGTATTCATTTATTAATTAGTTCATTTGCATTCCTTCATTTTATAATTTCCTTATTTATTCATTCATACTTATTCTTTTATTCATTCACTACTTTATTCACTCATTTATTTTATTTCTTCGTTTATTCTATCATTTCTTTTACATTTATTCATTCATTCTTTTATTTACTCACTTTTGTGATAACAACATATTTAATGATCGAATAGAAAACATTTCATTGGAAAAATATTTTAGTTTTCACTTAGCCCCTTGAAAAAAAAAAAGTGAAAATTTTCCACCTTTTTTTGGAGGTACAAACTTACTGCCAAAAACTATAAATAATGTTTCAAAGCAAGTTTTATTGCAAAATATATTATTCTTTCTTTATGCACCGTAATTTTCAGAACAAAATTACAATTTGTACATATTGAAAAAAGTCATCTTAACTATTTCACTTGGCCCCACATTTCCCTTTTATTTTTGTATAAAATTAACTTTTTAAAGAACCTTTTAATTTTACTTGCGCCAACGTTCGAAAAAAAGTATAGCCTCAAAAAAAAAAAAAAAAAAAAAAAAAATGTTTTAACATTATTCATTTATTTAGCGAAATGGTATCACGATTTTTACTACGGGTTACGATTTGTTTTCTTCGTCTGCTTCTTCTTATTCTTCTATTTCTTTTCTTTTGTGTGTGTGTGTGCAAAGGAAACAGAATAGCGTTTCTTAAAACTCTAACCAGAGAAGGTACGGGGTCTCACAGACCGCTCAAAAGTTCATCCGATCACTCCTATTTCATTTACAGTCGATTGAATGGTTTTCCCCAATAGTTTTTTGTTTTGTGACCTTGAACCCCCCCCCCCCCTTGCTTATCAGTATCTTTAGGTAAGTGCATCTGGTTTAAATAAATTTCATTGCATTCTTTAGAAGCGTTCTATGAGACTGCACCTCCCCTTCAGTGTTAATTTTCCGCAGTAGTAGACATCGCTCTTAACGTTAAAACCGCGGATATAGGTTCATTTATTTTATCCGCGTTATGCCGAAAAGATGCAAAATATTCTAGATGAGGTTGACAGTTGTTTGAATTGTTCACAAACGTTACGCAACGACGTTCTATAGACAATGAAGGTGAATTATTCCTCGAAATACGACGCGAAATACTAATAGTTAAAGGGCAGTCAAAATGTTTCCGTAACGTGATATAATCCACTTTCTGGTACTAAAATGAACTGTATACATTAAAAAACAACAATGAAATCTTTAATAAATAATTGATTCATATTTATTACGAGTAGTTAGTAATTTACTGCAGCATATGATTTTCTCGAAAAATCTTAAGACTTCAGCAAAATTTCCTCGAAAAAGGTTTATTTGGATTCAAAATGCAAAAATAAAATTCCCCCCCTTGCTAATAAAATTTCAAAGAACATCTAAGAGAAATTACAGAAAGTATCTTAATTACACAATTTTAAAAAAATTTCTAAATCGAGCTGAGACCTCACGTCCCCTGTTACGTCCTACTTTTTCACTCCCCTGTTATGAGTTTTAATATCATTCATGAATAGAACCCTTTTCACTGTTAACTTTTTTGATGATGATGACCCAATGAACACCTGGCTTTTCCTTAAGAGTATAGTTTTTTCAATATTCTGAAGATGGTTCATTTGCATTATAAACGAAAATTACTTCAAATGACAATAATTCTGTTCAAAAAGTATCTTTAAAAAATTACACAAAACTTCTAAAAATATCTTTGAACAATTTTATTGAAACGAAATTTTAAAGTTCAGTTTTTGTAAGATACATTGTACTTATTTTATTATCACAGATATTTATCATGCTTTACTGATTGAAGTTGAAGTTTCATGTCCGGAATAGCATCAAGTCTGTTACGGTATCTACTATTGACATATGAAAGGAGAACCCTTTTATGCACAGGGTGTCTTGAAAAAGACTGACTGTTATCAAAAATGAATAACAGGCAAACGGTTAATGATAAAAAACAAATTCTTGCGGAAAATTCATGTGATGGGCCATATTTTTTTTCTCACGAGTTTTATATTTTAGTTCATTTTCCTTCAACAGATGGCGCTTTAGATAGTAAGCCCGTAAATCAAAAAGGAAGAATTGAAGTTCATCGTTTTTTTTCTCCGATTGCGACATATGATTGTACCGCAGACATATTGCAAATTTTGTTATGCAATTTTGTTTGTGAAAATTTTTTTTCGAAAAAGTATGATGTAACTTTCTATCTTTCTTTGATTGAAAGGCTTACTACCTACAGCGCCATCTATTGGAAAAATTTTCAACTAAAATTTGCAATTTGGGGAAGAAAAAAATTACAGTCCGCCTTTTTTTCAATGAATTTTCTGCAGGAACTTTTTTTTTTTATCATCCACCGTTTTCTTGTTATAACTTTTTGAAAATAGTCAGTCTATTTCAGGACACTCTGTACATGTGGTTGAGATTGGTGAAAGTGCAAACACCAACTTTCGTGACAGTTGAGAATCATCTTCGTTGACGGTAAAAAAATTCCGAAATGTTAATGATCATTTTCGTGGAACGTTTTGGGATTTCATGGGTTTGTTCTATTTCACCTTAAAAAACAAGTACCTTTGCAAAAAAAAAAAAAAAAAAATCCTGAATTGTGCAACAGAGTTGCACTACTGCAAGCTTAAACTGCTTTGAAAAATAATTTTAGCTGCCGGTTTGAAGATTGGCTCACCATGTTTATAAATGCATTCGCTATACTACGACTTTGGTTCATCCAGACTAATTTCCCTGTAGGGTCTTACTGTCAGCACCGATTTCAAATGGTTAATTATTCTTTACTAGTGGCACCCGCACGGCTTCGCCCGTAATAGAAAAAATTAAAGGTCTTTTGGTTCGCTTGTATATTTACAAAAAATGTATGGTGAATTTTCTCGCCAATTGGCTTGTACCGACGTTACAGTTCCATGTTATGATAATTTCGTATCTCGCCAATTGGCTTGTGCCCATGTTACGGTTCCACGTTATGATAATTTCGTCATTTATGATAGTTTTTTTTCTTAAAATTTGAATAAAAAAAGAACCACATCGAATTTTCGAAAAATCGCTTCGAGGTGCACACCCCCATGCTACATACTAACTTTGTGCCAAATTTCATGAAAATCGGCCGAACGGTTTAAGCGCTATGCGCGTCACAGACATCCTACAGACATCCTACAGACATCCTACAGACATCCTCCGGACAGAGAGACTTACTGCTTTATTATTAGTAAAGAAGAAAAGCCCTACCTGGCTATTTTAAATTTTTGAAGCATCATTTCGTCATGGGCGGATTTATGGGGGGGCAGAGGGGGGCAATGCCCCCCCCCCCCCAGTTTTGGGAGGACTTTATGTAGTAACAACACATTTTCCAAAATTTTTTTCACATTATTTTTTTTCTTTTTTGACTAGTTCAGACGGGCATGGGTGAATTTATAGGAGGGGGCCATAGGGGCAATGCCCCCCAGTTTTGGGAGGACTTTAAATAGTAACAACACATCTTCCAAAATCTTAAAACGAAAAATCATTATTATTTTTTATTTTTTTGAATAGTTCAATGAAAATGTAGAGGATAGTGAATGTCCTTTTCTGATGGGAGAAAAGAAAAAAAAGAACATTAAATACAAATAGTACAGCTGTCACTAGGGTGCTGAAAATATGCCTAAATTCACTATTTTGGACTGAAAACCATTTGGGCGAGTATACAAATGAAAATATAGTCAAAAAGAGCTATGCATTCAGCTGCAACACTTATAATAATTGACGATTATTTTTAAATTGGAACCTAAAACAAAGGGAACCCCCCCCCTCCCCCATTTGCGCTAACAGAACAATCTGCTTGTTATGATTTGTTTTCTTTCTTTTCAGAATGTTTATTTTCAATTTGCGTGATTTCAAAAACTAGAGATTTTGTGTTGTCACAGACGAAAGATTTTGAAGAACCTTCTGGATCCACACGTTCAGATTGGTAAAATTGTAAAAATCCTTTAACCGTAAAAACTGACGAACTTTCGTAAAAATTACAAAAATCTGCAGGTAATAGGGCCGGATTTGCCTATAAGATAAACAAGCTATATCTTCGGGCCACGGCTTTGAAGTGGGTCCGTAACTCGTAAAAAATTGCATGATTTGTTCCTTGAAAAATGGAAAGTGCTTGAGAAAACCAATTTCATCTTCAAGTGCTTGAAAACCTTGAATGTTTGGAAAACATAAGGTGGCTACAAACCTTAAATTTTAAAATTTCTAACAAATGGTTGGGGGAGGAATGCCAAAATATGTCAAATTCAGCTCCTTGCTACATCCTGCATCAAAAAAGTAAAAATCATGGTTCTTATGTTTGTAACATATTGCTTGAAATAAATTTTTCTGACTCACATGTTTCATATTTTGCTATTTATTTAATCCCGAATGCAGTATTTTGGAACTTCTTTTGTATTGATTGCTTTTATCTTGCTTCTACTGCATATTGTTAATCTGTTTAGCCCAGAAAAAAAAAAAAAAATGATACACTACCTCCATTCCTTTTCGTTTTCTGCACTGCTTATAATTTAAAAGAAGGTTATTGTAATGAGAATTCTATAGTTTATTTTTTTCTTTTAAACTTAAAATAGCTGTTTTTTTTTTTTTTTTTACAAAGTTTGAATAATACTGTACAACTGTATAATCTAGTGCTTAATTTAAGAGATTGGAAAGTGCAAATGAAGTGCCTTAAATTATTAAATGTTCTAAAATCCTTGAAAAAAATTGGCACAGTATAACCTACTAGGGCTCTTGGGCTAAAACATCCAATCTAACCAACCAAACCTTGAAAATAATTAGACAAGTCTTTGAAACTCCTAAGCAAAGTGTACTTCGATTTTATTTCTTATCAAGTGTATAAATTATGAATTGTTCTAATAAGTAGTATGTTACTCTCATGTTACACATTTTCTAATCCTGTACAGCATTTTTTTAAAGTATTAACTTACATCACAAAGCACATTTAAATCATAAAACTTAAAAAAAAAAAAATTGTCTATTTTTTCCCGAGATTTTTGTTTTTCCAATTAACCTTTATTAGGCTTCAAAATGCACAATTTTACATCCATTTTACAAAATTTCCTCCGGGGGAGAAACCCCCGGACCCCCTAAATTTGGGGATATTCTTTATCCCACTTAAAAGGAGCCCTGCGTCACTCTTGACACCAGTCACCTCTCTTAAGGTCAATTCAAAAAGGACAGCAAGAGAGGGGGAAGAGGCAATTTAAAATGTTGCTTAAAAAAAAAAAAAAAAAAAAAAATCCTGCCCCCCAGGAACTCGGTCCTAAATCCGCCTATGCATTTCGTGCGACTGATCAATCAAATTTTTCAGGAGGATTCGAGAATAATATCAGGAAAGTTACTGCCCTTTAATGGGAAACATTTCTGGTTAAGCAAAATATGTTACTGGCAGAAATTCGGTGCATTAGCTGCCCATTATTTTTCAGCAACGTTTCTGAATCGTTTTAACAGGAAAAACGGTAATTTTGTCCAGAAAAAATGCTTAAAAATAATAGTGTCGTGGGCAGGTAAAGAGAGTAACTGCAAATATTTTCAGTTTTTTTGCAATTTTGTTATTTGATGTCCGTTAGCTTTATGGTACAGAGCTTGCTTATTTGGTTTCCGCTGGAAAAAAAAACCCGAAAAAACATCTAATTCCAACATTTTCCCTATTGTTAGTATTGAATGCAGCACGAATTTCTTCAAATATCTCGAAAATACATTTCTGCAGATACTGCCGTTTACCTGCACACACGGCAGAAGACTTTGCGATATTAATGTGCAAATTTTTTATGCTTAACAAATTACAAACTTATGCGCGATTTCTTAAGCAAAAAATTCCGTCAGTACCCTTTAAAATTATTCCTTTTTAATGAAATATGAAAACCTTAACGTGCGGGACAAAGAGTTGACTTGTTCGTGGAATGACCCTACAGATATACAGGGTGGTTATAAAAAAACCGTGGGATGTTTAGAGCCCTCTAGCAAGTGAAGTATTGGACGAAACATTGCCAAATTTCATGGGAGTACATAGCAGAACATAGGATTCCGATTTCTACAATTAAAAAAATAGTACCAAAAGTGACTACCAGGGGGAATTTTAGCGCTACAAAAGTGTATTACTTACGAATACTGAAGAATTAAATGCCTAAAATATGCAGCACAAATCAAGTTTTTGCTACAAAAAATTGTTGCTTACAAATGAGGTTCAATAAAACCAACAAGAAATTTCAATTTGTAACAAGTGAAGAATTTAACCAAAAGTCGCCAGGAAGAAATTTCGGCGTGGCAACAAGGATGTCCTTCTGAATAATATTCATATAAGATGGTACACCAGCCTATGTTGGTCTTTAGTTACTGAGTGTATGGCGGCAATATTTTTTTGACAGCAGTTTTATTAGTCATGCATTTCCTACGGCATGGAGACCATGGTCGCCCATTCTTTTACCATGTGATTTTTAGCCATGGGGATTTCGTAACGGTGTTGTGTATCTGCGACATGTTCCCGATATCTCAACTTTCAAAACTAGAAAAATGTTACAGGTAGGCGAAATTAATCCCCACCCCCCATTCTCCAGACGCGTGGAAAAGCTTGTGCATTGTATGCAGTACCTGGAAAATCTCGATGTTGGTCATATTGAACCTCACTTGTTGGAAAAAATCATATTTTGCGAACAAAATTGATGCATATTTTATCAGTTAGCATTTAATCCTTCAATAGTCACAGTAATACACCTTTTCAACGCCAAAATTTCTCCTACTGGCGATTTTTGGTACTAATCTTTTTTATTTCAGAAATCGAAATCTCGTGGTCTACTGAGTATGCAAATGAAATTTGGCAATGTTTTGTCCAATACACCACTTGCTAGAGGGTTCTGAGCACCTCACGTTATTTTATAACCACCCTATATATGAGTGCAGGTATCTCATGCGCCCAAGAAAAGATTTAAAAAGATCTCTCAGATTTCAGGTTCAAGGCACATTTTAAATCTTTTTCAGCAATTTTCTGAGCAAAAATAGTTTTTTTTTTTAATGTACTAGAATAGAAATAACTAAAATTTTATGCATAAATGTTTATCCAAAGAGAAAAAAAAAATCTTTGAAATGGTGTTTGAAACAGCAGTAATGTATTTTTAAAACAAATAAATTACAGCTGTAATAATAGTTAACTGATGGAATGGAATGATGTTATTTAATTCTTTTAAACGTTTGGAATACCGGTAAACCTGATACTCCATTGAATAAAACCTTCCTTTGGGCAATCATTTTTGTTCTAAACAAACAACTTTCATCTATTGCATTTTCGTATTTCCTAGAACTTTTGCATCAATCAGTAGTATAAAAACGAATTATAGTGGAATTTACGTGTCGCTCTTGCATGCAGTGAAGAATTCAGCAAACGGACAAAATTTCTTCGAATTTTCAGCATTGAATTTAAAACATTCTTTGGAAGAAAGTGAGTCTTTCGTTTTAATTTAATGACTTTAAAAATATTCATAAAAACGCTCAATGCACTTTTATGTACATTAAACAACATTTTTACAGCGAACACATTTCAACAATAACATCCTCCACATTTATTTTGAAAGCTTCTATTACTGAAGCAACTAAGAACTTTAATTGCAGAGAAACAATGGGGTCGTTTCTAAAATTTTAAAAATATTTTTTTCTAAAAGAGCATGCTTAAAAACGTAGGATCTGACCATTTTTTAAATAATTTATTTAAATTTAATATATTTTTTAAAATACTTAAATCGTTGAGCTTTCATTGTTTACACTTCTGTCGTGGGACGTCACAAATGACGAAATGCCATTCAGTGTTGCCATTCGCAGACCCCAATATTTAATTCGAATTTTTACTCACGTGTATTAGCAACAATATGGTTGAATTTTTATCGTCATGGTTACAAACTGTTTGCGTTCATTCAAGGCATAGCTTAAGCAGATTTTACTTTTAGAAAGAGGAGAGGGTGCAAAATTACGTTTTTTCATTAAAAACATCAACATAGATAAACTTGAAAAGCAAAACTTGATGTAACTTCAAAATGTTCAGAATACTAATCCCTATCATTTAAGATTGATAATAAATAAAAATACCATAGAGGTATACATTGTAAATTTTATCTTTATGATGAGTATACGGGTGCAAATTTGCTTTAATAACCTGATCTTTATTACTGCATTTTATAACTTTTTTTAATGGATGCGCCTCGTATTAATCTAGAGAAAATCACCATTCACAATATGACGGGTGCGAATTTCTTCTCTATTGGCATTCCAGTCCATTTGTAGAAACAAGATATTCAACGAGTAGGGTCCTATCGCAATTCGTGATTGCGAAAAACATAATTTGAATTCACAATGTCAAAATTCAAATTATTATTATTTGAAGTTTATCCAAAAACAGTGTTAGCCTTTGATTAATGCTCCCACGCATCTAATGTAGGTACTAAAATTAGTACCAATGTGGTGCAATTGTGAGGCGCCCCCTTCACATAAAAGGCACCGAAAAGGGCACAAAAATATTTTACCGAGTTCTGTCCATCAGGGCCTGATTAACACACAGGCCAACTAGGCCTGGGCCTGGGACCCCACCTTTCCAAGGGGCCCCATTTTTAAAAAAAACTTATGCATAGCATTAAAAAAATGATGTATTTTTGTGAAAAAATAAAAAGTCCTATTTTAAATATATATAAAAATGAATGTTTGTCTGTATGTCATCCATGAACTCAAAAACTACCCGGCAGATTTGGCTGAAGCTTTCACCGTTTGTTATTTTTGGTACTGGGAATGTTTATAGACCAGTTCGAAAAAAATCCGATCGATAGTTCCTTTTTTTATTCTAATTTAAGTCACAATCCATTGGATAAATACGAATAAAATTATCGGCTGCAGAAATTAATTCGCGTGAAAGATCTCATTGATAAGAAGTTAGCTGTTGCCATTTTTCTTGAATTTGAACAAATAAATTCTTTCTTTATTGTTTTATGGCTTTTCATGCAACGGGGGGATTTAAAACTTTTTCTATTTGATATTTTTAGCGATTGATTGATCTTGCAAACTGCGTGAGTACGAAATTTGAGTATAGTCACGGCTTCACTTGATACCTGGACCGATTATTATGAAAATTGCTATATATATGTATTTTTCGACGGAGAAGGTGCATAATATGCTCATTGAAGCCACTCGCCACCAGGTGGCACTGCAGAGTAGCAACTTCTGCCCCGTTCAACCGATTGTCATGAAAATCAGTATAATGATGTATTTTTTTGTTGGCATAGCAACGCGAGTCGGGTACATTTTAAATAAGTGTTAAAGGTTATTTTAACACTATTTTAGGTTGGCTTAATGTGATAGAATACAGAAGGGGGTCTCCAAAGCGCTGTGGGCCTTGGGCCTCACTATTAGATAGTCGGGCCCTGCTGTCCATCTCTAAAGAGCACTGTGAAGGGCAACCAAACCTATTAATCCGCCAATGATCAATACACCCCAGGTAAAAAATTGTGCTACTAAGCGCAACTGTTCCTAGTAACAACAACCAAATATCATTTCATCAGCTGAATAACTGTTCAAAGTTCTCTGCTGGGAGAAATGGAATGAAAAAAAAAAGAAAAAGAAAAAAAAGAAAAAACAACGAAGATTCTCATTTTGTGCTGAAAAATTATTGATATGGAAATGTCTGCACCTCCTTAAGGTCGTGTATCAACAGCATGATCAACAGAACCGGAAACACTGCTCAGTTCACTTCAGTTGGGCTATTCTTAAATCGCTAAAACGAAAAGCAAAAGAGTTTGAGAGGACGTGTCGTCATACGTGTTGTTAGAGAACCGGCTAATCTTGCTGATCGCTATCGTACACTGACTCCCGTCACGTGTGCGAGGAGGAATATCTATATTTATCGGTGCTGCACCCAAAAATGATATTACATATCTGACGAGATAGCTTTGTAAGAATGTATCTGAGAGGGGATTTCGCAGGGCTGTGGAGTCGGAGGGAAAATGACCGACTCCGAAACTGAGAATTTTAGAGCCTTCCACTCCGACTCCTTTACCAAAATTAATCTGACTCCTTGACTTCTTTACCCAAAATTAATCCGACTCCAACTCCGACTCTTTTCAGGGCCGTGTAACCAGAAAATAATTTCGGGGAGGGTTTGAAAACTTTCATGCGGAGCTTATGAACTATAAAGAAAGTTGTGCCAATGTACAAGTCGTCGGGTTGTCTTTTATGGAAGCGTTTTATGCAATTAATATACACATGTAAGAAATTTGAGTTTTGAAACAATATTTATTGGGAATTTTTTATTTTAAACGAACAATTAAATGTCAAATCGAACTTTTCGGGGGGGGGGGGGGGGGTGAACCCTAACACCCCCCCCCCTTGTATACGGCCCTGACTCTTTGACCCAAAATTAGTCTGACTTCAATTCCGACTAATTTACCCAAAATTAGTCTGACTCCAAACCCTACTCCGTAAACACTGGCAGAGTTTTGTACTTTGAGTAAAAATGACCGACTCCGACTCTTGGAATTTTAAATCTTTGACTCCAGACTCGATTCCGACTCCTTTCCCTCCAAATCAGTTCAATTCCGACTCCCCAGACCTGTTACTTTGAATGCGGAATCGACCCTACCCACGGTGAGGTAATGGTCCATTTAATTTTCTATCTGTGGGTATTTTAATTCGTTATTCAGTGTTAGAAGTGATATAGAAATTAGTTTAATTTAATGATCACTGAACTTTACATACATGGTTTCCGAAACTAGAGTAATCGATTTTAAAAATTTTAACAGGAAAGCAGTTAAGGGTTTAAAAAAAAAAAAATTCTTGCAGAAACTCATGAGTCAGGGTATAATGTTTCACTCCCGGAGTTTCAGTTCAAAAATTTTCCAATAGGTGGCACTGTTGATAGTATAAGCTCGTTAATCACAGAATGATAAATTGAAAAACATATGACAATGTTCTGAAATTTGTATCAAAGTAAAAAATTACATATTTCAATATTTTCAAGATACCATCTGCTAATATGTCGGTTGATATGATGGTTTTCAAAAATTTATTACGGGAAAACGCTAAAGATTAAAAAATAGTTCTTGAGTCAGCTTCATGGCTTTTTAAGATAAGATATCAAGTTTTCCTATCAGAATTTCTGGTTTTGTATTAAATATTTTCCGAGTAACATGGAAAAATACGCTTGAGAAATTAGAAAAAATAATCATTGGCGAATGCGCATGTTTTGACATTCCAATGGAAACTTTCCTGAAAATACCTGTAATTCGGCCTTCCGATTTCAGCGCATGATTGAGTGGATGTTGGACAAAAGAAAAAAAAAATGTAATGTACATAATTTCATTCATAAAAAATGTCGAAAAACAGTGATTATAATTTTAATTATTTTACTTTTATTAAAAAGAATGTTATCTACAGCGCCAACTATTGGAAACATTGTGAACAAAATCATGAATTCTGGTAGAAAAAATGTATGCCCTGTCATGTGAATTTTCTACAAGAATTGTTTTTTAACCTTAACCGTTATCCAGTTATAAATGTTTGAAAATAGAATCAGTCTATTTCCGGACACCCGGTTTTGTGTACATAATGAAAAGACGCAGAGTTTCTATAGATATGGTTACGTTTTCGTGGATAATGTTGAGAAAAGAAATCAATAAAAAGTTATCTCCTATTTTCTGACGAAGAACCAAGCTGTTTAAAATCAGGATATTACGATCATAAAGAAAGCATTTCGTACCAAATGAATCGTTGCTCACTCTTTTACAGGGCCCGATTAAGATATCAGGGGGCCCTAGGCCATATACTGTTTTGGGGTCCCTGTGTAGTCAATTCTTGCAATTTTAGCCATAGCCGAAATGTTTTAGCTATTGGTTAAAAAAAATAGCCATTTAGGGCAGTGGCGTAGCTAGACCCGACTTTCGGGGGGGGGGGGTTACTTCTTATATATATATATATATATATATATTATATATACACATATAATATATATATATATATATATATATATAATATATATATGTATAATCGCTTGGAATTCTTTCCTTTTCTTTTTTTTTTTCTTTCTCTTCTCTCTTCTTTTTCTCTTTTTTTTGAGACTAACTTTTCGGGGGGGGGGGGTTGTCCCCAAACCCCCCCCCCCCCTTAGCTACGCCCCTGGCTTGAAATTCACAATTTTGGCACTTACATCCCTTTTTTTCTCACAGTGTCAGTTCTGAATCGGGTGCATTAAAATTATTCAAAAAATTAGAAGAACATAAGACCAATAATTGGTTAAATGCTTTGAAGACGGATTTGTCTTATCAGAGGCTGTCTTTTCATCAATGCTTACGATGATATGAGGGTTATCTATCAAATGTATCATCGTCATACAGTGAAAACTGTGTATAACGATACTGTCTGTAACCGGAGCCTGATTACCGCAGGAGCATGTGTGGCACAGGCCCCTATTCTTGATTTCAGGGGATCCAAAACCCCCTTAATTTAACATGCTAATTAAAAATAAATCATGATTTCGCTCAGAATATAGAGAACAATGATATCATTGATAGTTTTGCAAATGCTAAAACAAGGGGAAAATCTACTTGTCGATAAAAATTCCTCTTCAAAATGTAATCTCTTTGCAAATCAAAAAAACCACTCCAAATTCAGTCTGTATTTACTATTAAAAGTTATATCATAGATAATTTTGGTATTTACGGTTTACTGCAACGGGCAAAGTTTAACCACATTTTATGTATTTATCGTATACTACTATATCTCTTCTACTTTTTAAATGTATGTATCATATTGTAGTACCGCCAAATTTAGTATGGTTGTGTAAAAAACGCAAGTATCGAAATATTTTATTGCTTCAACATGTACGTATAAAAAAAAGTGGGAAAGGGGGGGGGGGGGGCACAAAATGAATTTCGTGCCCAATGTCTTCAAAAATCTTAGTCGGGCCCTAGGCGGACCCTCAAATAGAAATGTGCCCCACGTCCAATGTCAGGATGATCGGGCTCTGTCTGTAACAATAAACCTGTCTATAACGAAATTTTCCTTCGTCCCCAGCAAAATGTCAGCATGAATAATCAAACTGTCTATAACGATAACCTGTCTATAACAATATTTTTTTAGGTCCCAACAGTATCGTTGTAGACAGGTTTTACTATATATGTTACATTTTGTTAGCACCTACCTACAGTTAACCGTGACAATAGGGATCCTTTGAAATACTATATAGGATTTTCCAAATTATTCGAGGTCCTACAGGGAGTATGACTTTCGGTTCCACTCCTTAGAAGATATTAATGCGACAAAAAAAAAAAAAAAAATGGTCACCGTGTTTTACTTCATATGTTATTGAATACTAGTTCCATGTTTTTTTATTTCAAGAACTCATATGCAATCTGTGGTGCATATTACAACATGACTATATCAATAACTCTGAAAATCAGCACGGTTGATGTTTGAGAAGTTTTGAAATCCACACTTCTCGGCTGAGTAATTTCTGAGGATTGCTTCGTATTTCTTGATTTTTAAGACGCAGTGATTTATCAGGTCAGATTTTAAGAAAAATACTTGGATCAGACAAAAACGGAACAAAGTACAAATTTTAGTGATAACAGCTTATACAACGAAGGCGGAACTGTTGCTTTGCAAAGTAGACTGCCGGCAAAAAAAAAAAAAAAAAAAAAAAAAAAAACCTCTTAACATGTGGTTAGCAATTAAAAACCTGATGCAAACTTCTTTTCATGATTTTACTTCGCATGCTCACTAGTGATTTGGCCGAATACCGAATATTCAGCCTAGATTGTGGCCGAATATTCGGCCAATTTAATTTTCGAGCAATTAAAAACCTGACATGCAAACTTCTTGTCGTGATTTTCCTTGGCACATGGTAACTAGTAATTGGGCTGATTACCGAATATTCGGCCACAATCTAAGCTGAATATTCGGTGTTCGGCCAAATCACTAGTGAGCATGCGAAGTGAAATCATGAAAAAAAGTTGGTATTTCAGGTTTTTAATTGCTAACCACATGTAAATATATTTTTTTCTTTTTTGCCAGCATTAAACTACGTCAATCTATTTATTCATCGTAGAATCTCAGAAATTCGTCATTAATATCGTTGCTATCTTACATGACAGTGGCGCAGCAAACGGGGGTGGGGATGGGGGGTGAAAACACCCCCAGAGGCATTAGTTTTAACATAAATGCAAATTATAATACAGTAGCTTCTGCATATAAAAGGGCTGTTTTGATATTAAAAAAAAAAAAAACCTTCAGAAGGTATTTTTAAACAAAAAATCCCCTTCAGAAGGCATCTTTGATCAAAAAAAAAAAAAAAAAACCTACAAATGGTATTTTTGATCAACACTCCCCCCCCCCCCCCTCCAGAAAGTATTTCTAGTTGTGCTAGTCTTCACGATATTCATATTCTGTAGCAAACAATATGTTTGTGCATGAATGTATGAGCGGAAAGTTTCTTTTTTTTTTTTTGAGCAATCACGATTGCTTATTGTTCTCACTTGACTGTTTTGAATTCCTATCGTTTTATTTTCCCGCCAGCACCCTCTGCCAGCACCACCGTCGCGTTGACCGGCCTCAATATGCTGCTCCTCTTGCGAAAACCGTCTCCAGTTTGCGTCCATACTACGCACACACGCGTACACACGCCTACACACACACATACACACACACTCATGCTTGCGCACAGACACAAACACACACTCCTACACACACACACTCATGCCTGCACACAGACACAAACACATATGCCTACATACACACACACACGAACGCCGACATACACACGCGCGTACACACACAGCACTGCATACACAACACGCACGCACATGCATACAGACACACACACACACACACACAAGCACCCACACACATGCGCCTGCGCAAACACACACGCCCATTCATACACACACACGCTCGTGATTGCGAAAAACATAATTTGAATTCAAGATGACAAAAATTCAAATTAATAAAATTTTATTTTTCTTTTAAAGCTAGACTTTTTCAGAAACAAAGCATGTTCCCCAGACGATTTCTTGGTTTTGTTGACTCTAGTTTACTGAGAAATATCAACAGCTATTTCTAATAATGTAACATCGCTCAATCTAGCGTGTTTGTTCTTTTTAGACACAGTAAATAGTTTAGTCTGGCTGTTTTTTTTTTAAATGTCTTTCTCCGGTTCAAGGCTGATAAATACGCAGTTGGATGAGACAATGATGAATTTTACTTTCAGCATTTGTAAGGCCAGCTTGAAGATGAGTGCTAAAAAAATTTCCAATTCTAACTTCCGTTTTTGCATTTATTTTCGCGAGGGTTCAATATTAGCGAATTTCGAGAGCTCGTTGTAATCGCGAAAACGTAAAACTCTCAAAGTATTTTTTGAGCAATCACGATTGCTTATTGTTCTCACTTGACTGTTTGTGGCGTCCTATCATTTTATTTTCCCACCGCCACCCTCCGCAGCATCACCGTCGACCGGCTCCTCACGATGCTGCTCCTATAGCGAAAGCCGTCTCCAGGTTGCATCCATGTCCTACACACACGCGCATACATACACAACTACACACACACGCACAAACACATACACACACATACACATACGCATACATACAGACACCTACACATACGCACACACAAAAACTTACACAGACACTCACATACACACAACTACCCACACATTCATGCGTGCACACAGACACAAACACATATGCCTGCACACATCCACATACCCTCCCCCACACACACATTCATACACACAACTACCCACACACTTATGCCAGCACACAGACACAAACACACATGCCTGCACACATATGCACATACCCCCTACACACAAGCACACATACCCCCCACACACAAACACGCACGCCTACATACACACACTCGTGATTGCGAAAAACATAATTTGAATTCAAGATGTCAAAATTCAAGTTAATTTTTTTTTTTTTTTGTGTGTGTGTAAAAGTCTCTTTATGTATAAAATTCGCGAAATCACCAAAGTGTGGCGCAGAGCCTGAAAGGTTGAGAATCCCTTATGCAAAGTATGAAAGGATGATTCCTGCACCTTAAAGTAGGACTAACGTAAATCACATCGTCACTACTCTGCAGGAGAGGATGAAATCAGTGTAAAAAATTAACAACAAAGGTAGCAATGGGAATGTACACGTTGAGAATGTATCATTTTTTTCCTTCTTCTTCATTAGGGAGATAAAAAAATTCGTATATGCCTGTGAAAAGTCACTGGACCTCTCGGTGTAGTTTTTTCTGAGCCATAATAATACAACTAGATTTGACCATAGCTAAAAATATATACTCTCCCGCATCAGTTAATTACTAAACAACATCCAAAGCTTCATCTAAACTTTATTATGCATCGAAAATAGCATTTAATTTTACTAAATAAATAAAGCTCATGACTGAGTAATGACATTAATTTACTAGTGATTTTTGCGTTATAAATTTATATGTAAGTAACAATAACCAAAAGTTTGGACGTGTTAACATTGTTTTTTATACTGATAGGGGTTTTAATATTTAATTAGCACTCCCAAATGGTTCCACGATCCAGTGTTATGAAGTGTCTTTATCTAGAAATAATGTGTAATCGTTGTAATAAATTGCTGCACTTAATATTTTTATGCATAATTTGGTTTTGTGAAACATATATTGATCATATAAAGCATTGTCATTGTGTTTCGTGAGGCTCTTAATAAGATCTAGAGGCTGTGTAGGAAGATCTATAGAGGCTCTATAAAAAGATCTGTAGAAGTTCTATAAGAAGATCTATAGAGGTTCTATAAGAAATATCTGTATAGAGTTTTATAGAATTATGGCCCAATTTTCTATAGGACATTTCTATAGGATTCTATAAAAATAACTCTATTAAATTCTATAAGAAATGTATAGAATTCTATAAAACTAGTTTTATAGAAACCTATAGAATTTTTCTCTACAGAATTCTATAGAAAACGGCCTATTGAAAATTGGGCCATAATTCTATAAGACTCTATATAAGTATTTCTAAAGAATTTTTTTATAGAATTCTATAGACCATTTTCATAAGGGAATGCATGGAACACTTGTTCAACGGTTACGGACAACACGAAATTGATGCCCAAGTCACATGATGTTGTTACTACTTTAGAATAATAACGTTACACTCTCTTCAGGTCTGTTTCCTCTCAAAACACGTAAATCATATCTTGGTCAGGCACGGATTCAGAGGCGGCAAGGGGTTATGACCTCCCCTCCACCTCTTGAGTGACCAAATATGCCATACAGCTGTGTTTTGGGGACTTATATTTTGAAAAAAATTTCCCAAGGCTCACATTTTTTTCTGAATATTGCTCCCCTACTTCCGATAATGACCCCCTCCCAGGGCCGGATTTAGGGGAGGGCAGGCGGGGCCTCCACAACAAAGGGGCCCCCACAATAAACTTTTCACAAAATATTCTGACTTTCACGGGTCGAAAATATCGGATATATACTATATATCAAAATATTCGGATATATATATCAAAGTATCGGATATTTTCGAAAATAAGATGATGTTTTCGAACCCTGATTAGGGGCCTCCATTCCTTCGTTGCCCCAGGGCCTCCTTACTTCCAAATCCGGCCCTGCCCCCTTCAAAGCTATGACTGGATCCGCCCTTGATCTTGGATATCAGATGTTTCAAGCTTTTTCCCACTGCAACAGTCAAATGAAGGGGGAAGAAACAATGACGTGAAACAATGACGTAGTTGTGAGCATCCTTACCGTAGAGGGCACACACCGCAACCAAAAGACGTGACTCATGCATGACCTTGAAATTTACGTGGAGGTAACCTCAACCAGAACAACGGATTTTGCTCTTTGCACGGAGAAAGATAATGTTTAAGGTATCAGCCCTTTTTATCCTTCTTATTTACTGCATAATCTGATTTCCTATCGGTTTTATGCCTTCTAAAGCACCGATTACAGGAATTTGTTGATTCTGATATAAGTTTTTCGTTTTTAAATAGAAGCAAGATAGTTTCTAATCAAATGAATGTTCTATACTTAAAGATACAGATAAAAAATTCAGAAGATAAAGGTGTTATTATTTTGGAGGAAATCTTGTCCCGTCTACTCGTTAAAAAAGTGACACTTGTACTTTTAAAACTAATCATTAGCACAAGCAGAATTTTTTCATTCGGTTTTTGTGTGTTCCGAAAACGGCTGATGAATTTTGATTTTTTTTTTTTTAAATCCCGAACATTAGCGCCAAAGCCATAACTTCACGAACTCTCCAGTACTTTTTACAATGTCCTCTTACTTAGCACAAAACAAGTATTCAAATGTTCAAAGGTTCATTGGTTGAATAGAATTACATAAAAAATAGTTTGGGAAATCCACTGCTCTGATTCTATGCAGTGGTTCTGCACGAGAGCCATGAAAGTGGTCGGCGGGAGAGTCTGATGATTATAACACGTCAGAATGTTCACCTAGAAGTCAAGGGTGGTGAAGGTAGTAGCAACCCTGAATTTTCTCTTGAGGGAACGATTCTAACATGTACTTTCTGGGATTGACAATGAAGTTAGAAACTAAACCTCACAGAATCGTAAAACAGACCATAATAAGCTTTGACATGTATACCCAAGGTTTGCATTCAATTCATGAATGGAAACACACCATGGCTGTGGTATACGCCGAGCCGGTGAGGTAAATTTACTTTACCAATTTGTTGGCAATTTCACAGCTTCAAACCGGGCTATCGGTAGGTTGCAAGTATAAAATGTACTTCAAACTTGGTTGCTCCCTAGAAAGCAATTTTATTGTCGATATGGTTGTTTAGTGGCATACTTATTACAACGGCTATAATCTTTTTCTTGGCAGTTACTTTTTCAATAATTCCTAGCAATTTTCTAAACATTTTGACCCTCCTGAATAGGCGCAATATTTCGCCTTGTCGATGTCACCAGAATTCAGTGAGAAACGTCCAACCGCGCCAATATTGAAATATTCTCAGTTATTGAAGAAAATTAGCAAACCAATGTATCAAGTGCTGCTTTTCCCTTCCCAAAACGGTGTACACTAACAAGTTTTCGAGCATGTGCTTGATGATTCCATCCTAGTTTTCCGAAACTTTTGATCCATTTTTTTTTTCTGTCGGGTCAACAACCCTCCACGCTGCAATTTGTCTATTATTACAGTAAAACCTGTGAAGTTGACCGCTTCTTTCAGGCACAGAATTTGCCCTTATCATATAAATCAACCTCTGTAAGTTGACCACCTGTCTAAGTTGACCGCTATGGTAGTGCACCGCAGCTGGTCAAATTACACAGGTTTCACTGTATTTCCTTTTTCTTATTTAGATCAACCACTTACTTGTTTCATTTCTTTGGAAAAATCTGGTGATTCCCCTATTTTGCCATTGTCTGGATCAAATTCCTTGGAGATTAGGATATCTTCAACCAGCCTCTCTTCCACTTCCAGACTCTCTGTCAATTGACTAATAGACTCGCTTTAGTACTCAGTCGATTGTTCTTTAAGACGTTTTGGGATCTTTTGCGGATAGTCTGTATATTCCAGCCATTTTTCAACTATGATTTTACGAAGTCCTTTTTCATCCACCACAGTGATTTACTGGTTGTTCCTGATAAACCAGTTCTTTCTTCAGAAATTAGTTTAAGAACGGAGCTGTAGAAATCATAGAAACTAGAAGAATTCACTTCACAAAAGCACACTGGTAGAGTGATTCAAAATTGGCAGTTTTTTTTTTCTTCCTTTGAGTCCAAGATTTCCTTACGAAACCGTCAAAAAGGCTATTTTTAGCTGTAAAAGCTTACATATCATTCTTTTTGAATGTTATTTCCAATGATGTTTGTGCTAAATCTAGATGCTTTATAAATTAAAAAATTGAGAAAAATATTTTTTTCTTTTCTAATCCAATTTCAAACAAATTTCATCTTATGTAGAGGTTTATTATTACTTTTATCATTATGTTTAAATCTTAAAAATAAAAAAATAAAACGTGGTAGTAATTATGTGTTTCTTTATACGCACATTTAGGGGAAACTAGGGAGGTTTTACCCATAGGGAGACTTGACCCTTTAGGATTTTTTCCAGGAAAAGGTTATTTAGGAAAAATTTTAGTTCTATTATTCGTTGATCAGTCACACAACAGTATTCTGCAGGGATAAGCCATTTCAGAATTATCAGTGGTTTTCAGGAAATTCAGTGTTAAATAATACAACACCTAAAAAGTAAATTTTGAAGATTTTGGAATTTTTTAGATTTTATCCTCTTGTTTTGAGGGAAATAAAATTTTAAAGTATGTATGTTTTAGTTACTTTTCTAGCTATCTATTGATAGAGTTTATATAACTTTAATCGAAGTATCTAAAAATTTAAGGTAAACAAAAGAAAGCTAACTAGGGAGTTTTTACCCCAGCTAACGAGGGAGGGAGACTTGACCCAAAGACAAATTTCATGTTTTTTCAATGAATATTTATTTTTGAATAGACAACATATTGTGATTTAGACCTAATGATTTGATTTTATTGATCGAAGTTGCTAAAAATTTAAAGTAAACAAGAGAAAGCTACTTAGGGAGCTTTTACTCAAGCTAACTAATTTTTTTCAATGAGTTTTTGCTTCTGAATAGCTAAAATATTGTGATTTAGACCTTAATGATTTGCTTTTATTTAAGCAAAAACTTATTTTTACTTTTTTTTTTACTTAAATAGGAGTAGAAGTAGTCCTATATATCCTATATTTCCTATATTTTCAAAAAAAGCATCAAAAGTATATATCAAAATATTTTATTTATTCTTTAAGTTAAAGAATAAATAAAATATTTTGGTCTAATAAATTGTTTTTATTCGACAACTAATGATCTTTAAGCCCAATGATTTGTTTCTTAATAAAATAACTGAAATATTGTTTAGGTCTTAGCTGATAAAGTTTTGAATTAGACTTCTGCTTTTCTGCTGATGTGCAATAATATTACTTTTTTTAAAAATCTTTAACACTTCGCCTAAAGAGTGAACATTTATCACTTACTAAAGCAAAAAATATTCAAATATTTTTAGCCATAATAATGCATAAAATGGTAGACTATTTATGTATATTTTTTATTTCGTTTTAAATATTCTACAAAAAAAAATAAAATAAAAGGGTCAAGTCTCCCTAATTTCCCTTATGCCAAAAGCTTTCTTGATAGTAGAAAGAAGAAAAAACAAAATTGAATTTTAAAAAATCATTTCGACCAAAACCTTTTTTGCAAATAATCTCAGAAAAAACTGATCGAATGTTCTCAGGTTTGTGTGAAATATGCATATTTTTTACACACAGATATAATTTTTATTTCTTGACTTCCTGTAAGTTACCTTACTGTTGAAAATAACGAAGTAAAATTTTCGATTTTAAACAAGAAGGAAATGGTTTTAAATTACACGTTCTAGAATCATTCAATTTTTGACGTTACTGTTGCATATCGTTTATCTTTCGATTTTTGATGTTTCGTGTTTGTTGTTATTCAGTAAAGGAAACAACAAAAAAGGTAGTATCAGTTTATTTTACACGTAGAAAAAAAAAAAAAAAAAAAAAACATGTGATGTTTTAAAACCGATAAAATCATCCCTGAAGGCATTTGAAGCTCTTGTTACAGCAGCACGTTTCAAGGTTTTCAGTTACAAGTATCAAAACATTTACTATTACTCGTGGATTACGAAATTATCTATATGAATTGACTTGTAGCAGGGTCATTCCACGTAAAAGTCAACCGCTTGTCCCTCACGTCACTGTTCATATGTTTCATTAAAGAGTAATGATTTTTACGGGTAATGACGAAATTTTTTGCTTAAGATATCACAAATAGGTTTGTAATTTGTTAAGCAGAAAAAAATTGCTCATTAATATTTGAACGTATCATTTTTAACTAGTTGTATCCGCACGGCTTTGCTCGTAATAGAAAAATAAAAAGGTATTTTGGTTCGCCTGTATATTTACAAATAATGTATAGTGAATTTTCTCGCCAATTGGCTTGTACCCATGTTACGGTTCTATGTTATGATAATTTCGTATCTCGCCAATTGGCTTGTGCCCATGTTACGGTTCCACGTTATGATAACTTCGTGATTTACTCGTTCATCTTATGATAGTTTTGTTCTTAAAATTGGAATAGAAAAAGAGACACATTGAATTTTCGAAAAATCGCTTCGAGGTGCACGCCTTCATGCTACATACTAACTTTGTGCCAAATTTCATGAAAATCAGCCGAATGGTCCAGGCGCTATGCGCGTCACAGAGAGACATACAGAGATCCGGACAGAGAGAGATCCTGACATACAAAGTGAGATCCTGACAGACAGAGAGAGATCCGGACAGAGAGACTTTGGCCCAGCAACTAAACTGTTGATATTTCGCTTGTAGTGTTCGGAGACTGGTGATCGAGTTAAAGAAATTTTGGGCCACAAATTGAGAATCGTTGGTATATATGATAGTGACAGGTTGCCAGACGTCCAGGATTTCAAGAATAATTACAATACACGGAATTTTTCCGTATTTTGAAAAATTGTCCCGCGTAGTGGGGAACTTCCATATGGGACAGCTTAGGTCCCGTATTCTATCTAATAACAATATTTTACAATACGAGTTAGTATTTTAAGGTAAAAAAAAATAAAGCTAAACGAAAAATGTGACTAAACTAATTAGCAACTGTTCCTATCAACGTCGATCTGTATACTGAACTGTGTTCTATTGCTTGTCTTATTCTTTGAGTTAAGAGTTCCTTCAAAAATGTACTCACCCATAAACATACTGAGAGGAGTCTTTCCAAAGCTATTGAAACATAATTGCTTATCACCCCTTTAAAATGCACCACAACCAGTAATTGCCCTCAACCACAAAAAAACCCCCCCCCCCTCCTTTCACGCTTAGAAGCCTGTCCCGTATTTACTGTTCTTAAATCTGGCAACCCTGGATAGCGATGATTTTGTGGCAATGGTTTCCAAATTTTTATACTAGCGGCTCCCCTCTTTCATACGGAATTTGTTCTGCCTCCCCCTTACTTCCTAAGTAATCTTATTTCACAAATGCTATCCTGAAGTTACAATGTATTAGTGGGCTTGAAAAGCAATGCCATGTTGTATATGAAATTGTTTTTATGCAGCTAATCATGCTTATTTATTACTATATTGTAAAAGGAGTATTGACAACATTGATACATTAAAAAAACTCCTACAAAATTACAAATAAAAAAAAGTTCGGAACACAACATTAGTGAAAAATTAATACAATATTGATAGGATGGGTAGGCTTGCTTCTGAGAGCAAAATTTTCTCAAACCGTTCAGCTATTGAAAATAAATCGCTGTTCTTAGTGTGGTCGGCCAAGCACGACACAATGACGTTTTTTTTTTTTTTTTTTGAGCAATCACGATTGCTTAAATTGTTCTCACTTGACAGTCCTTGACGTTACGGTTCCTTTTTCTGCTTGGACCAGGCCTGCAGCACCACCGTCCACCAGCGGCGGCGCGGCTGGTCCTGAGCACTGTCCCCCGGAATCCACTTTTGCTGGGCGGTGGCGTCCATGTCCTACACACGCATGCGCATACACAGTCGCCTACGCGCGCACGCCTTTACACACATACACACGCCTACGTGCACACCCGTAAGCCTACACACACAACTATATACACGTAAGCACCCAGGAGGAGGGACATGCTTGGGCGGGGGAGCCATTTCTAGAAACAATAACTCTAACCAGTAGAGTCTTGTCGCAACTCGTGATTGCGAAAAACATAATTTGAATTCAAAGTTTCGGAATTTAAATTAGAGTTAGTTAGTTTTTTTTTTTTTTTTTTGAGCAATCACGATTGCTTATTGCTTTTATTTGACCGTCCTTGATGTCTGGTTCCTTTTTCAGAATGGACCAGGATCCTCTGCAGCATCGCCGTCCACCGGAGGACGGAGCTGCTCCTCTGGTCTTAGCCTCCACTAGCAGCACTGTCCACCGGAATCCCCTCCTCCTAGGCGGTGGCGTCTATGTCCTGCACACACACACTCCTACATACACACACGTCTACACACAAATAAGTCCTTACACACATTCACACACGTAACCGCCCAAGAGGACGGGTAGGCTTAGGAGGACATGAGCCGTTTCTAGAAACAATAGCCTCCAATGAGTAGGGACCTGTCGCAACTCGTGATTGCGAAAAACATAATTCGAATTCAAAGTGTCAGAATTCAAATTAGATATATACACTGGTGTGCAAAAATTAAGGACGAAGTCGAAAAATTAGTATATCAGCTGAACGAAGAGGCAGAGCGGACAGAAAGACCAATCAGGAGATTAAGTAAGGTGATGTACGGTAGCACATGCGCAGATATGCAGGCAGACGTAATGGGGGAGTGTCTGAGTAGTATAAAGCATGTTGTCGGTGTAAGATCAGTATTTCTGGCACAAGAGATTGCATGCCGTATAGCAGTTAAAATCACACCGAGTTACTGCCTCAGCGAGAAATGACGAATAATCAATCTGTTAGACGACATCTGGATGCTTTTACCCGAGGTCGAATCATTGGGAAGTTGGAGGAAGGCCGCAGTGTGACAAGTGTGGCTGTAGAGTTCGGAATTGCTCACAGCCTCGTTTCATAACTTTGGAGACAATTTCAAACTACGGGAACAGCTATCCGGGGGTTCAGTAGTGGTCGTCCACGAGGAACCACACCCGCAGATGACCGGTATATTGTCTTACAGGCCAGAAGAAACAGGCGGCAGACAGCGGGAGAAATTCCTAGACACACGACACAGGCGTCTGGACGACCGATATCGCGTTTTACCGTAGCCAGAAGACTGCACGGTGGTGGTTTGTTTGCACGACGCCCTATACAGTGTGTACCTCTAACGCCTGTCCATCAGAGAAGGCGTTCTCTGTGGTGCCGGGAACACCGGAATTGGAGAGACAAAGAATGGGGACGAGTACTCTTTACAGATGAGAGCAGATTTAGTCTGAGTAGCGATTCTCATCGCATACTCATCTGGAGAGAGCGGGGAAGCTGCAGTCATCCCTCGAACATCATTGAAAGGGACAGGTATGGAGGTCGCGGTGTTCTCTTTTGGGGAGGCATCATGCTTGGTAGTCGTACAGACCTTCACATCTTCGACGCAGGTTCAGTCAACGGGACCCGTTATTGTAACGAGATTCTTCTACCATATGTGCGTCTTTTTAGAGGCGCTATGGGTCCGCAGTTCCTTTTCATGGACGACAATGCACCATGTCATCGCACAGTAGTTGCCGAACAGCTCTTAGAGAGTGAGGATATAGAACGTATGGATTGGCCGGCACGATCTCCGGATCTCAATCCCATCGAGTATGTATGGGATTTTTTAGGCAGACGCTTGGCAGCTCATACCTTACCACCAGTAACGATTCGGGAGCTTCGATTGGCGCTGCAAGACGAATGGGCAGATTGCCTTAACAACTCATTGACACCCTCATTCTCAGCATGGGCAGACGTTGTGAAACCGCCTAGCAGTCGGGGGGAGATCATATTCCCTACTAAAGACCGGATGTTTCTTGCTGGACACATCTTGCTGGATGTTTCGGCCTTCAGTCGCATTGCGCTCCATGCTACTTTTTCAATAAAGCTTCCTTTCATCCCTCTGATTTCTCTTTTAGTAAGTGTTGCTTACATTACACATGTCCTTACGTATTAGGGATCTTACGGTATTAAATGTGTTGATTTGGAAAGCTTTTGTACAAAGTTATGTTGAAAAAACCGTCTCGTCTTTAATTTTTGCACACCAATGTATATACCCATATATATATTATTATTATTATCTTTTTCTTTTCTGAGATCAATGTGGCTAAATCACTTTCTTTTAACTATGCACGTGTATAAAAAATAATACGTTGGCAATAACTGCTTGTCTCCTTACAATTTTTCTAACCGTCCTAGGGAGGCGCGTGCTACAAAATAGGAATCACTGATTTATGGGAATGTGGTGGATAAAAAAATGCCTTACAACCTTAATTAACCTTTTAAATGCCCGAAATAATCTTGGGCACAGCACTGCTATTCCAAAATGTTTCACTCGAATATTACTCAGAGTATTTGTTTTCCTTTTTTGAGTTCATCGTATTGTTAGACTCGAATATCAATTGGGAGAAAAAATTTTTGGCATCATCTCTTTGTTAAACCCCACTGTATTTTGGGAAAAGTTAATTTGCTCTCAATTCAATAGATGGCCGTACTTTACTGAAGTTTTCAAAGAATAGAGATAAACAGTGAACCACATTTCATTTCTATTTATTTATTTATTTTGTGCAAGAAAATAATCACCTTTTTTCCTTTCTGACTTTTAGAAAATATATGCTCCTCTAGAAGCGAACTTTACCACTGCCGCGCTAAGCGGCAGCCGCCCCAAGCGAATATACAGCGTCTACAAAACCTTAAATTTTTTATACATGCAATTCAAAGTATCGATGTCTAACAACTAAGCAGATTTCATTTTGTACTAAGCATTTGGTTGAAAAAAATGATAGTAAAATAATAAAAAGAAAATTGACCGCACCCAAACCAGCAAAACATCATGACAGTAAAAAGTTAAAGATTTCATGCAATGAACATGCAATGTGGCAAATAACGTCATAGTTTTTCGCTACTGATTTGTTGAGATTTCACTAGGGCCGTTTCCATGGACACTTTCGACCCCGGAAAAAATCTGATGCCTTTCACCGCATTCCGGTTATTTGCGGGTGTTCTGTGGAATCTTTCCACTCCTGCTAGCTTCTGGAGTGAAAGCGGTGTTTTTACCCAGAATGCTTTACGCGAAACAAGTTTGTCTACTAGCCGCTAAGGATGCTGGGTAAAAACCGCTTTCTCTGGTATAATGGGAGAACCTCTTTTTACATGGAAACGGGGAATTTTTCAATCGGTTTTTTGTGTTGCCAGAGCGGGTGTTTACCGCGTCGAAAAGTGCGTTATGAACGCGGCTTCTTGTAGTAGTACTGAATAAATGGCTATAACATAATTAAAAAAATGCAGTAAGAGAAGGAAAACTATTTTATTGTTTTGATTTTGGAGATGCTTTAATTAAAAAAAAAAAAAAATACAGGGTGACAATAAAGAGCATACATGAAATAAACCGCCAGCTCAGTCAATTCCAGCCGAGGACTGCAGTTTCGTGCTTATTAGCACTCATCAGCTCGGCATAGGACTAACTGAGCTGGAGGTGGAAAATCTCTTAAGGAAGCCAAGAGTGCCAAACAAACTGGTAGCTAACATAGAATTAGCACTGACCAGACGAGTGACCGAAACAATGGTTCGGTTCAACTCGAATATTGCAGGCAAGGCAGGTATATTCAGTAAGTTACCGCCCTATAGCCAGGTCTAAGGCAGGAATACATGAAATAAGCCCTGGCTATAGGGCGGTAACTTACTAAATGAAGAGCATATTTAGTTGATCTGTGACGACAAATTTGTGTAGAGCTTTTGTATAGTGGTTAGAACCACTCCCTCTATACCCCCATCCCCGGCATTTGAAGATTGCCCCTTTTTGCTGGGGAAAAACATATCAAATTTGCATAAAATTAATTCAATGGTTGCAAAACTAATCTTTTAGAAAGTTTATTTTTCCTTGTCTGGTATCTGAATGGGTCAAGATTCAAACCAACACTTTTGGTTTAGTTAGCAGTTTTTTATAACTTAAGATTTAACTACTTTTTAAAAGAGATCAACATTAAAAAAATTAATGATTTGTTTGGGCTTTATGTGTTTCCGATTCCAGGAAATTAGAGATAATACTGACGAAAAAATACTATTTACAACGATAAGAACATCGGTTTTCAGATAAATATTGGAAGAGTTTGCTAAATTGAGATAATTTTTATGTCGCATTTTCTGGCCTTCAGCTTTTTTGTATAATGTTTTCGCCGTTATTTCTATATTTAGAAACTTTTCAAGTGAACAGCAATCAATCTAAGCACATTGTATTAATCGAAGCAGAAAAAAGTAATTAACATTGAGTCATGATTTTTAGAAATTCTCCGCAATCGTCTATTTTTAATTATCAGTAAAAGAAAAAAAAAGTTTTTTTTTGAGCAATCAAGATTGCTTATTGCTTTCATTTGACCGTCCTTGATGTTCGGTTCCTTTTTCAGCTTGGACCAGGGACACCAGCACCACCGCCCATCGGCCTCTGCAGGCGCGGTTCCGAGCACTGCCTCCTAGAATCCGTTTCTCCTGGTCGGGGATGTCCATGTCCTACACACATACGCACACACACACACACACGCTCATACACACAAGTCTTAACACACATACAGGTCTACGCACACACACAAGCCTACACATGCACGCACGCGCGACTACACATACACACACGCCTGCACACACATACACATACGACTATACACACGTAACCGCCCAGGAGTACGGGTAGACTTGGGGAGGGGGAGGGACAGAAGCTGTTTCTAGAAACAATAGTCCCCAATGAGTAGGGCACTGTCGCAACTCGTGATTGCGAAAAACGTAATTTGAATTCAAAATTTCAGAATTCAAATTAATTATCTTTTTTTTTTATAATTTTAAGGCAGTTTTTGAGAAGAATTGAGACAGTGAGAAAGAAACGAATGTAAGTGGAAAAATTAAAAATTTGGAGGTAACTAGTACAAATGTTAGGTGAACCTCTCCTCCGCTTTGGGGCAGGAGTACTAGTATACCCTTGTAGGTGCTGGTATACAACATAATTTAGAATATCGTTTTAATAAACGCGTACCTAGGACCTTATCTTTTCACGTGTTTTAGTCAAAACTTGAAAATGTCCACTTTGCTTCTCACTTCCTCAATTGAATCGTTTATTCAGAAACCCGTCAAGTGCACTTTTTTTAATTTTCAGAAAACTAAAAAAAATTCTAATTATAAAATAAGTAAAAGGTTTGGCACAGAAAAATAAAAAAAAGGTTTTGACTGTAATATTTATTCTGAAAAGCTGGTGTAGGTTGTAAATAAAAAAAGAACACATTACTTTAAATTTAAATTTATAAAACTTCAAAGAAAAAGTTGAAATATCAGTTAAATGAGAAACGCAAAATAAAGAATTAATCAGAGATAAACCAGACAATATAATATAAAGTATATCGTTTATGCATATTGTCCAAGCCTAATGTTTGAGTTTTTATTCTACTCATCTTCATACACTACGTCGATGATGCAAGCGGCTTGGCTCGTAGGCCACTGGAGGATTTCATCAAAAAAAAAAAAAAAAAAAAAAAAAAAAAAAAAAATCATAACTGTACTATATTTTGCCAACTTCTCCCAATCATTGATTTTTTTTTTCAGCAATCACGATTGTTGAGCAATCACGATTGCTTATTGCTTTCATTTGACTGTTTTTGGCGTGCTATCATTTTTTTTATTTCCACTCTCTGCAGCATCACTGTCGACCGGCTCCTCACGATGCTGCTCCTATAGTGAAAGCCGTCTCCAGGTTGCATCCATATGTCCTACACACACGCGCATACATACACAACTACACACACACACACACACGCACACATACACCCACACACACATACACCTACACATACACAAACACATACACACACAAACATACAGACACCTACACCTACACACACAAACATACAACTACCCACACATTCATGCCTGCACACAAACACAAACACATATGCCTACACACACATACACATACCCCCCCCCCCCGACACATTCATACACACACAACTACCCACACACCTATGCCAGCACACAGACACAAACACACATACCCCCTACACACATACCCCCTACACACATACACATACCCCCTACACACATACACATACCCCCTACACACATACACATACCCCCTACACACATACACATACCCCCTACGCACATACACATACTCCCTACACACGAACACACATACCCCCACACACAAACACACACGCCTACATACACACATTCGTGATTGCGAAAAACGTAATTTGAATTCAAGATGTCAAAATTCAATTTTTTTTTTTTTTTTCGTTGATCTCTATTTTTTCAGACGGACGTTCGATCACTGTTGGGAGCTCCAGAGCTGTAGAATATTTTTTGAGTGTGAAGGTTGAGGAGGTTGTTAAACCGTCTGTAAACTGCTTAGTACGTAACCACTTTTCCTTGATCAGTGTTGTTATAGTAAAACTCTTTGAAAGCGGATACTGTAAAAGGAATCCTATTTTTCTTTCGAATTCCCCTCCCAGAAGTTTCATCGAAATAAAAACGAAACAAAACGAACACGAAATTTGCTGCAGAAAGTCGCAATGTAATTTCACTTCACGGGTTTCTGCAATAAACAGAGATTTCAAGACAAAATAAAACCCATTAAAGACCCCCAAAAGGCTTGATATTTGACATGTTTTTGTATCAGGCGGCGCGCCCAAAGTTGGCCATTCGTTATCCATTATAATGTCATTTTCGAAAAAAAAAAATGTCAACGGGTTTCTGAAATAAACGATTCAATTGATCTTATTTTATTGATTTCTCTCCTTTCTCTCTGTAAGCAAATATTTTTGAGCAATCGCGATTGCTTACTGCTTTCATTTGACTGTTTTTGGCGTGCTATCATTTTTTTTATTTCCACTCTCTGCAGCATCACCATCGACCGGCTCCTCACGATGCTGCTCCTATAGTGAAAGCCGTCTCCATGTTGCATCCATGTCCTACACACACGCGCATACATACACAACTACACACGCATACACACACATACACACACACACAAACACATACACCAACACACATACACAGACACACACACGCATACATACAGACACCTACACATACACACACACATACACACAACTACCCACACATTCCTACCTGCACACAGACACAAACACATATGCCTACACACACATACAAATACCCCCTACACACATACACATACCCCCTACACACATACACATACCCCTACACACATACACATACCCCCCACACACAAACACACACGCCTACATACACACACTCGTGATTGCGAAAAACATAATTTGAATTCAAGATGTCAAAATTCAAATTTTCTTTTCTTTTTTTTTTAAATTTCAATCTACGAAAGCTGCATGGTGGAAAAATCTGCGAAAAACATGAAAGCTGTATCATGAAACTTCTGGCGTTAGTGATTTAGTGAACAGGCAATCTTCGAAACAGAAATTTCAGATAAAATTTAGAAGCCAATACTTGATGAAAATACAAATTTCCAGTCCTGTTAAGAAAATCATGAATACATTTACAACACGTTCACTGTTGCAACATGAATCAAAAAGGAACAAAAATGTCTCTGCTGATCCGAGCAGTAAACAAACGCTTGTAAACTGGGTTTCATTGCGGTGGTAGCCAACTAACAGAGAAACGTAGTTCTAGGAAATGAATCTGATTTCTAAATAGAGCATGTAAACGATCACAAAATACTCCAAAGCAACCGCAAGATTATTCCGGATGGTAATACAACCATAACAACCGTAGATAGAAACGACATTTTATGGCTGAAATGTCAAGTGTAAAAAATCTTAGAGAATTAAAAAAAAAATTAATTTGAATTTTGAGCTCTTGAATTCAAATTATGTTTTTCGCAAACACGAGTGTGTGTGTGTGTGTGTATGTAGGCATGTGTGTTTATGTGTGTGTGGGGGGTATGTGTGTTTGTGTGTAGGGGGTATGTGTATGGGTGTGTAGGCATGTGTGTTTGTATCTGTGTGCAGGTATGTGTGTGGGTAGTTGTGTGTATGAATGTTTGTGTATGGTGGGGAATGTGTATGTGCGTGTAGGCATATGTGTTTGTGTCTGTGTGTAGGTGTGTATGCATGCGCGTGTGTGTATGTATGTGTTTGTGTATGTATGCGCGTGTGTGTATGTATGTGTTTGTGTATGTATGCGCGTGTGTGTATGTATGTGTTTGTGTATGTGTGTGTATGTGTGCGTATGTAGATGTGTATGTATGCGAGTGTGTGTAGCATATGGATGCAACCTGGAGACGGCTTTCTCTATAGGAGCAGCATCGTGAGGAGCCGGTCGACGGTGATGCTGCAGAGGGTGCTGGCTGGAAAATAAAATGATAGCACATCAAAATAGTCAAGTGAGAACAATAAGCAATCGTGATTGCTCAAAAAGGATTATCCTTTTTAAAATTATTACACAGTGGCCCCTTTTTATATGAATCACGTGTGTTCTAAGCAGTTTTGATTCCATAAAGCGGCTAATTCAATAAAGCTGGATTTCGTCCTGTTTTAGACAATTTGATTCATAAAAGCGGTTCATTCAATTAACCACTGATTCAGTTAACCGGCGTCCACTGTATATATAATCTTATCAGTAAGGGTCTTGAAACGAGGAACACTAAGAAGAAGGGCTAAGGAGTCGGTAGTAATATGAGCAACCTCGACTCACTGAACTATTTGAATCGCTTAGGCATTGATAATTTCATAATCTTTGTATTAATTTTCATCCTAACCTCACTTTCACGCGATTCTGCGAATGAAGAGTTTTGCAACGAGTGCTATTGCTATGCCCTCATTTTCCTTCGAATAAGGACTACCTTCTTATTACCATTATTGTTTTTTTTAATAACTTTTTAAAAACAAATAGCTTCACCCTTTCCAAATATAGAAAAAGAAGAAAGAAACAGGAATTTATACCACGAACATTATCGGGAACTACTAACACTCCCCCCCCCCCTCTACGGACTTTGGCGTCAACCCGGTCACTTCGAGGATATCATCAACATGTGATATATATTTTTTTATTTGTATCAGTTTTATCTCAATGCACTTTTATAGAAAGTGCAGAACAGTTCAAACTTGTATAACGCATTTTCTTTTGTTGACAAGTGGACGATAATAACCATTTGAAGGTAAGTTCACGAGTGTGAAGCTTATGTTGTCATAAATTGTGTTATTTGTTAGTGTTTGTTGTGTTATTAGTAGAAAAAAAGGATAGTGGATAAATGCTATAAGTAAATAGGCAAAAGGAGAGTGGGTAGATGCTATAAGAAAGTACGAAAGAGAACAGTGGGTAGATGCTGTAAGTAAGTAGGCAAAAAGATAGTGGGCAGATGCTATAAGTAAGTAGGCAAAAGGATAGTGGATAGATGCTGTAAGTAAGTAGGCAAATGGAAACATGGGGTTAATGGAAACTAACTCGATTATCACATTCATGGTAATTTTTGAAATTAAACTGTTGGTGAATGCAGAGTGGGTAATATTAAAAAGATATTCTGAGAGTTTCACGTGTTTTCAAGTAATCGTATAGGCCTCATCATTGTTTGAAGTTGACCCTGAAAAAGGTAGTTTTTTAAAGTAAATTGATCTTATATTTTCCACTCTCAAGTCTACAAATGCAAAGTAACTGGTTTAAACTAGTTTCATTTCTCATGTAGAAGGTTTATCAAAACTATTTTGTTATGAGTTTCACTTTCCCAGCTATTGTGTGTTTTCATTTACTGCATAAATGTTATACTCGGGGATAAACAGAAACAACTAAGTTAGTCATGCTTCTTTAAAGAAAACATTAATTAATTTATTTATCTTTAAAGGTTAAATTTTGATATAAATTACATTTATTCGTATATTGTACATAAATTAAGATGCATTTAAAAATTTCATACGATTTTTCTTTCATACGATGATATCAGATTGCAATGTAGGATTCAATTGGTCGCATGCGACCTATGAACCGCAGTTGGAGTCAGGGCCTGATTTAAGTGTAAGCCCATGAAGCATGGGCTTTAAGACCCCTTAGCTTGGGGGGCCCCAAACACTTACAAAATTTTTCTTTTTTTCATAATGCTTCATTTGTTTTTCACTATAAATTTTGCTGTCTCTGTTTTAACAAGGTTTATGAGTTCAGCTGAAAGCTCTCTCCCATAGAGTGAGAAAACTATCTGGAGTGACATGTAGAGGAAGTGTGATCCAAAAACGGGCAACCACTTTTATTTTCTAACTACTGATTTACCCGTTCAAGCTAAAGAGATAATTTTAGTGCCAATAACACTTAATAACATTCATGAAGGTGATCTTAGGCTTTAAAAACCATTACAACAGTTTTAAGTGTTTTAAAACTTCATGATTACGAAAAAAGGCAAAATTACGTTTTTTATGAGGTGGTCCAAAGACGAGCCATTTTAGAAAAAACTATTTTATCTCTTAAAAAATAATTAAAAAGCATGAAATTTTGAGTAAAAATTTTAATTAAATATCATCTTAGATGTTTTTATGAAAAATAAAAAGCATTTATTTCATTTTTTAGTCGCAGAAGTTACAAATGTAATAAAGTACAAATGTAGTGTAGCTTTTTTTTTTTTTTTTGTTTCTGTTGATTTACAATATTTCAAAATGTTTAAATCTTTTATAATTGTTTATTTATGTAACTTTCAAATTACAAATACATTGATTCAGAAATTAAATAGCTTCGGAACTTCCTTTCCAAGGATAATTTAGGGACATTTGAAAACATTTTTGGGGACCCACAACAAAAGACAAAAAGATGTGCGATTGAGCACGTTCTTTGGTTCTGCATGTCAAAGGGGCCCCCACAGGTGTGTTGTGCTTACAGTCCTGAAATTTCTAAAACGGGCCCTGGTAAGAGTATTGTTGGTATAGAAATTCTTTAGCTTGACGATTATTTTTTCCAAAAAATGCGACGAGTGTCCCACTGGTCAATCAGAAGTGGTATGTGGGCCACCCCCTTTTATTTAAATTTAAATGAAATATTTCTAAAAAGAATAGGATGGGTTAAGTGGTTCTTACTTAACGAAGTACGTAAATTTTTGTACGAAATATTTTTTTTTTTTTTTGTAAATGCATGTATTTGTGAGGCGTCTAAACTGATATTTAAATCTGTATGACGGAATATTATAAAAGAAATAACAGAACAATTACATGTCTGAAATTTATTGAAAACCTATAGGCCTTATTTTACAGTGTTGAATAAAAATGATACAGTTGATTAAAATTAAGTTTTGTAAAATGGCAAACATGAAAAGTTGAAAAAGAAATTAAAAACACTAAATGGCAGCGAATCACCGGCGCAGCCAGGATGGAAAATTTGTGGTTAAAACTCCTCCCAGAATCCTTGGTTTTAACACATATTGAAATTCCTAATATGGTAATTTATACAATTATTTGGAAGTTGATGACCAAAAACCCCGTTAAAAACGCAATTTATGGCTGCGCTACTAGGCAACGTCTATCTAAAGTTGACAGAAGAAGAATCATCATTACTCCAAGCTCAGTGATGATTCTAATATCATCCGCATCAGGCAAATGAAAAAAGTTCCGTTATTTCTACCCTTTCTTACAAATTAAGCAGTTTTTTTTTTGAGCAATCACGATTGCTTATTGCTTTCATTTGACTGTTTTGATGTGCCATGATTTTATTTTCCCGCCAGCACCCTCTGCAGCATCACCGTTGACCGGCTCCTCACGATGCTGCTCCTATAGCGAAAGCCATCTGCAGGTTGCGTCCATATCCTACATTTACACGCATACATACACGCACGTACAGACAAACACATACATACACCTACACACATACACACACACGCGCATACATACAGACACGTACCATACACACGCACACACACATACACACACATGCCTGCACACAGACACAAACACATATGCCTACACACACATACACATTCTCCCCCCCCCCCACACACACACATAAACACTCATACACACAACTACCCACGCACTCATACCTGAACACAGACTCAAATACACACGCCTACATACACACACATAGTCATGATTGCGAAAAACATAATTTGAATTCCAGATGTCAAAACTCAAATTAATTTTTAATTTATTTTATTTTTTTTTCATTTTTATCATTAACTTTCAAAATACAGCTAGATAATAATTTATGGTTTTCTTTAACGCATGTTTCACAAATACATAGCCACCAGCTTTTGCAGTTTTTTTGGGTGAACTATCAATTTCCTGTAGATCTTTATGATTTGAATTTCATCTATGGAAATTCTTTCATCAAAATTGATTTTCATTTTAAAATTTTTACTATTACGACGCATTGATGGAGTAAGTGGATGGGGACCCACTTACCCCGTAATGAGGGAAACCACTAGCCTCTAGTAAGGAAAATTTACGGGGTGAGTGAAACCCTTACTCTTAGACACTTATCATTAAAACTTTGTGTGAAAATTCCTAATGCAGTATGCACTTTCGGTAAAACTATGCGTTTAAGTCCAATGAACATCTTTACTAATAATAAAGCTGAAAGTCTGTCCGGAGGATGTCTGGATGTCTGTGACGCGCATAGCGCCTAGACCGTTCGACCGATGTTCATGAAATTTGGTACAAAGTTAGTTTGTAGCATGGGGGTGTGCACCTCGAAGCGATTTTTCGAAAATTTGATGTGGTTCTTTTTCTATTCCAATTTTAAGAATAAAAATATCATAAGATGGACGAGTAAATTACGAAATTATCATAACGTAGAAACGTAACATGGGCACAAGCCAATTGGCGAGATACGAAATTATCATAACGTGGAACCGCAACATGAGTACAAGCCAATAGGCGAGAAAATTCACCATACATTAATTGTAAATATACAGGCTAACCAAAACACCTTTTAATTTTTCTATTAAGGGCATAGCCGTGCGGGTACCTCTAGTTTAAAATATATTAGAAACTGACTTAGAAACACTCCTTTGAAAAAGGTTACTTGAACTCTATAAAAATTGCTTAAAAAAATTAATTTGCCATAAGCTCTTTGACCCGACAAAAATGTATATGACGCGTAAATGTTCATAAAACCAATTACCGTGATGAAATGTGTCATGATCAATGTAAAAAAGGTATAAAATCCTAATGTATGTTTTTTAGAGGGGAGGGGATGGCCTACTTACTCCCAACCAACCCTACTACTATATCATAAAATTCGGAAAAGTAGAATTTATGATTTAGTTCAGTTTCAAGTAAAAGGCTGCATTTATTAATCAGATAACTGTTGTACTTTATGGTACAAAATGGTCCGAAAGTATGTTAAGAATCATAAACATCGGTAGAACACCATGCATGTCGTAACCCAGCTGAATTCCACGTTATGTTCTCGCTGACGCGTTACGGAGTTTTAGAGATGTTTTGCCGCAAAACATCTGCGAGAACATGGCGCAGAACTCAGCATGGCGCATATGTTACGACATGGATGGTATTCTACCGATGTTTCTGACTCTTAGCACCTAAACGAAACTGTGCATAACAAACATTCACCCACAACTAGAGCAGAACTCAACTGTTTTACGACATGGATGGTGTTCTTCCGATGTTTGTGACTCTTAAGACCTCAACGTAAATATGTATACAAACATTCACCCACAACTAGCATTAATGTGTCCTGTAATTCTAAATCACCAGTAATGAAGCTTTGAGTTTCATAACATTATTTTTATTTTCTTTTTTTTTTTCAGATTTTCATTTTACGCGCTCTTATACTGTTTTTAACGTCAATGAAAAATTATATTTGATTTAAATAGTTCTTGTACAGAATTCAAAGTTTCCAAATCTCGTTCCCTTCTTTTAAATTTTAGAATTGAAAAGTTAATTTTTGAGATGTTGTTCACACAGTTTTAACGTAAAAGTTTATTTATCGCATGAAGCACCTTAAATTTACCCACAAGAATCTTTAACTTTTTTCATGAAAAGCATGATTTTCCTAAAGAATAATGCTTTTTAGTCAAAACACATTGTAAAGCTACAAAATAGAGCTTGCTATTGATATGTTACATGATTTATTATATCGATTATAATTTTGGATTCGAAGCTTTATTTCATAAATCACACCGTTTTCGTTTTCCAAAAATACTCATATGCAAATAAATATTTAACAATATTTTAAGCGATATTTTGTACAATAATTTTGTAATTACTTATAAAATCTCGAAACTCACCAGCTAGATAGTTTTGTTAGCCCTAATAGGCTCTTGTATGTGACTGGCGTTTTCCTGGTTTTCCTTATGCAAAATGCAATGGGGTCGTTTCCAAAATTTTAAAAGTATTTTTTTCTGAAAGAGCATGTTTAAAAACATAGGATCTGACCATTTTTCAAATAATTTGTTTAAGTTTAATACTTTTAAAAAATTACTTAAATCTGTGCGCTTTCAATGTTTTAGCTTCTGCGGATGACATCACAAATGATGAAATGCCATTTCGTGTTGCCATTCAAAGAGCAAAATATTTAATTCGCATCTTTACTCACGTGTATTGGCAACGATATGGTTGGAAGCAAGCGTAGAGCGCAATTGTAATTCGCTTCTTGATTATCATAACGTGGAAATGGGGTGGGAAGATGCGCCAAAGAGCATTATTTGTGACGTCATCAAGACCACGCACTTGTTTGAAAAATCGGACATTTAAAAAATTAATTAAAAAAATAACTGTTGGGAAAATAAAAGTATTTTCTGGGTACATGTTATTATTATTTTTTTTCGCTTATTCTATCAATTTCACCGACTAAAAGTATTACTTCTGACTGAAGGAAACAACCCCACTGCGGAGCTACCACAGTTTGAAGTCCGAAAAAAAATGGCAGTTATTTTATTCACGGAAAAATACACTCGTTGAACCAAATTCGTCAGGGTCATATTCAATCATATTCAAGGGGGGGGGGGGGGTCTTAGGGTTCAACCCCTCCCCCCTCTAAAAAAAGTTCGGTTTGACATTTAACTGTTCGTTTATATTTAAATATTTCCAAAAAAAAATATATTGTTCCAGAACTCAAATGTCTTTCATATGAATATTAATTGCATAAAACTCTTTCATAATAGGTAACCCGACAACTTGAACATTAGCACAAATAGCGCAAAACTCCGCATGAAAGTTTTTAAACCCTCCCCGAAATTTTTTTCTGGTTACGGCCTTGAAATTCGTCATTAAAGCTCTTGAGCCATTAAATCGCAAGAGAAAAAACCAGCTTTTTTTCTCAAATATTAAGTGCATTAAATTAAATAAAGTGTTACTGTAAGCATCATTGAGTTTTCTGGAAAGTTATTCTTAGATATTATATCAAGCAAATTAAATCAATCATTTGATTTTTTCTTTAAAAAAATCTTTTATGAAACTTTTGAACTCTAAACTCTTTTGAAATTATCAATTTACGCAAAAGATGAGATCTGCGTACCTTGACTAAGAAGTCCCAAAAGCTCAAAGTTCTCCCGCTTTTGCACTGATATGCTTAACGCCATTTTTGGTCGATTTTCTCTACTAGTAATTGGTTCAAGTGATTACATGTTAGAACTGTTACTATCCGCCTCTCCCCGAAAAAAAAACCCCTGGCTGCCCTAGTGCTTTGATTCAATCAATCAATCTCTAACTTTCGTCAAAATATATTGTAAATGAGATATTATACTTTGATATTTAGCAGTATACACATTTTTTTTAGCAATCACGATTGCATATTGTTCTCACTTGGCTGTTTTGAATTCCTATAACTTTATTTTCAGTACTCTCTGCAGCACCACCGTCGCGTCGACCGGCCTCACGATGCTGCTCCTCTTGCGAAAACCGTCTCCAGGTTGCGTCCATGTCCTACACACACACGCATTCACACACACGCCTACACGCACTCATGTCTGCGCACAGACACAAACACACACTCCTACACACACATACATAAACATACACACACTCATGCCTGCACACAGACACAAACACTTATTCCTACATACACACACACACAAACGCCTACACACACGCACAGCACTGCATACACAACACTCACACACATGCATACATACACTCACACACACACGCACCCACACACATGCGCCTACACAAACACACACTCATGCGCCTGCACAAACACACACACGCATTCATTCACACACACACGCTCGTGATTGCGAAAAATATAATTTGAATTCAAGATGCCAAAAACTCAAATCAATATAATTTTTTATTTGTTTATTTTTTCATCTTAATAGAGCAAATAAATCAATAAAAACATTTTCAAAACCTATAAAGTCTTCCCAATTTTTCTGAGATGAAAAATAATTTTTTGTCCGTTGTCTTTTAGGTTAAACTGGTTTGAATCTTTGCCTTACGAGCTGTCATTTAAAATGTTGTCAAAATTAAAAAGAAAAGTATCCTTAAAATAGTCAAATCCAGAAGTTCAATTTTGTGCATAACCTCAACTTGTTGTCATATCAGGATTTATACAGGACTCAAATTTCTCTGTAGACTCTAATGCTCAAATTTTTTAAACGGTTCAAAACTAGGGGAGAAGAGGAGGAATCGTTTAAATTAAAAGAAAATAATATATAGCAATGGTTAAGCAGGGATTTTTAAAGCAAAACTATATTTGCACTATTGCCAGAAGATACTGGGGACGCGGTGGGGGGGGGGGGGGGGTACAGATTACCCATACACATTTTCCGATTTTAATTCCTATTTCATTTGTTTCTGACATAGCATTTCTTTTTTAATGGTATTTTTTACGATACAGTTAGTCTTCTCCCATGTGCGCCTTCCCCCCCATTAAACTTTTTAACAAAGTAGTCTAAAAAAAAAAAAAAACTCGCCACTGTTAGTTTTCATACAACAGTAGAAACTCAAAAACATCGCAAACTGAAACTAAAAGTTTCTAAAAATATTCCATTACACAACTTTAGACTTCTCAATTTTACAAAAATAGTAAATTTTGGTCATAAATGGCAACTTATCAGTCAAGGCCTTTGCGCAGATAGGAATAATCATTTTTGATCTAGCAGACGACTTGAGCTGTCAGATTGCCGGCTATATTAGCCGTTGTAGGAGATATTTCAATCCTTTGAGAATGTACCCTCCACGCGTGAGTACAGAACATTTGAACGCAACTTCGCAATTTTTGAAACTTTAAGGTATTCCAGGGACTTAGAACTCGCAGTTGCAAGGTAAGTATCTTGTGTTGCAATTTGTGAAAGTATGTAATCCCCCCTCCACCCCCCCTCCAGAAAATAACGGAAAAACAATTATATAAATATTTAAAAGGATTGTTTTTTCAAAATGGATCATGAAAAAAATTGAAGCAATGATTTTATTGCAAAATAATCTTTATCTATATACTGTTTGACCGCGGATTGTATCTAATTTGACAATCTGCCAATAAAGTCTATTCCATCTGAATGAATCTAGCAGGGGAGAAGGGAAAATAACGATGGGGTTTTTTGACGCACGCGCTTTATAATGTCACTAGTGCCTTATTCATTTATTGCATTCTCTAAAATAAAATAAGGGAAAACAAAAAATAGTTACCATGGAAACAACAAAAAGGAAAGAAAATATTTTCATTTCGTTCAGGAACGTAAAAGCAAAATAGTAAGCTCAAAACTTTGTTGTGAATAAATAAATCAATTATTTTTTGCCGTGAGAATATAGTTCGAATATACTTTGGATTAAAAAGATATTGCCGTTAGCAAATTTTTATTTTTACAAAACTGGGGCTAAATAATAGAGAGGCGAAAGTGCTCATCTGTAACAAACCAACTAACACCCCTATAAACTAATAGAAACGTCCATTTCCGCCTATAAACCGGATATTAGCCTTTCCAAGTAATGGATGGTCAGACAGTAGTAGCTAATTCACTGATCGAGTAAAGCTCTGACGTCATCAACGATGAAATTAGCGCCATAGCATGATAATTTGATTCTATTTTTCGGCAATGTTTGACATTCAGGAAAATGTTTTATTTTGGCAAGGCTAACCTGGATCCGGTCACTTAACTGTTTTTCTGGTAAAACTGTTATTTTAAGAGTATGAAGAAGCGAAAAAGTGGTCAACCATGATCGCTATTTACTGGAGTTTAGGGTTTAATCCCATAGACTAATAATAAGAATAGACCGAGCTATGGCAACCCTTTTGCTGCTCATAAACCAAACCATGTGACTGGCGGTATCCTAGCAACAGCGGGCGTTGATCGTAGCGGACGATCAATGCCCGCGAGAAATAAAATAAATAGAATTGATGGAACACGGAAGAATGATCTTTTACGGGGTCCGATTTGTAAATTTGTTATTCTAAGTTGTAAATATTTTGTTAATATAGTGAGTTTTTCGTTTAGATAGTATTGTGCATTTTCTTTAGTCAATTTCAATAACTCTCTAAGGAATTAAAGATGCAAGCGCCAAAAAAGAATCGGCAAACGGTAAGATTTTTACCTACAATTTCAATTTAAGATACCGATTAGTAAATAAAAGTTACAGAAAACTTTGATCAAAAACTAATTACTAATGTCAAAATAGTGCATAACTAAAAGAAAAACAGTTCAATCTCTGCACCTGGAAAAAAGTTACAATGAAAACACATTACCTCTTAAAATACATGTCGAGTGCCAAACTTTGCCATCTAGCAACCATAATGCCAAAGTTTTCGCCAAGCCTCCCACCAGTCACATGATGTATCCATGAACCAATTTTTTCATCAGCAAGTCTGGGAAAGCTCGGTCTACTCTTATTATTAGTCTATGTTTAATCCACTGGAGTTAGGGTTAAAATTTCAACAGTCAAAATATCACTAAACAGGCAATTGCTTCGTTCAAATGTAGAAGCAGTTTTCACCCGTTATCCCTAAAATTCGTTACTAGGGGAAAACTTGCGTTATAGCCATTTCGCGTAAGTCGAATAGCGATGTAGCGGGAGTCGACAGTATATGAATTCCACGCCAAGAATATCTTCCGCGATATATTATTGGAAAAAGAAAACCATAAAAATGTAATGACTTTGACGGGCGATTTGCTAGTTTTTTTAGATAAGCTTAAAATGCATATCTAAATGCAACTCTTTGGACAGGACAGTGGTTTATTTTAAAGAAAAAATAATTTTCACGTGGCATAGATCAAATTTGGAAGAACAATATCAGTTGGCCGATATTTTTTTAAAAAATAGTTTTAATCAGAAGACCGATTTCAAGAGCAATCACTCCTTTGTCAGTACCAAGCGAAAAAAAGGAAAAACTTGTGAAAACACTTCCACCCACAATAGCGTTTTCTTTCTTCGTTAGCTAATGACAAAGGAGGCGTTGGCTCTTGAAATTGGTCTGCTGATTTCAATGCAATTGATTGTTTTATTTGCACTAACTGACGTAGTTCATTACATTTTTATGGTTTTCTTTTTCCAATAATATATCGCGGTAGATATTCCTCGCGTGGAATTGTGGTACTGTCGACTCCCGCTACAACCCTATTCGACTTACGCGAAATGGCTATAACGTGAGTTTTTCCCGAGTAACGAATTTTAGGGATAACGCGTCCGCAATACGAATTTTTTCGGAAGGAAAGCATCGGTTTCGTTATTGGATCCAAATATTGATTTCGTGAATGTATTTTATCCCTATAGCGTTACTGATAGCGGAAGTTCCCTTCACCATACTAGTCCACGCATAGCTCTGTTAGTGCATCAAGTAACCACTTAGCGTCTTTTTCTTTTTTCTTTCGAAATATTAAAGTTGATGAAATAGAATGGCACCTTAGTGCATTGTTTCAACTAAAGTTTGTAAAAATGGGAAGAAAAAGAAAGTAAAAAAAAGCTTAAGATATATTTGATATGCTTGAACAACTAAAACGTGCGTCGACGGTAGCACGACAATAAGTATAAGTGATGTACGTAGCATGTAGTTTTATTTCATGTCTTTCCGTGCCATTGATCATTTATTTTGTGCACCTTAACAGTTTTTTTATATTGAATGAAGCAGCTTTTTATTTTTTTAAGTATAGTAAAAGTACAGTTCTTAATTATAAGAATTTTAATGTATAGTTGAAGAATGCTTTAAAGCAGTTTGAGAGGTGTTTATAAGTGTATACATACCCTTTTCTACAACGCGAAATTTCGATTTACGCGAGGAGTCTTGGAACGTATCCCTCGCATAAGTCGGGACTCGACTATACACGGAGCAGCCTTTCTTGCGCAGCCTTTTTTCCATGAATGAAACCAAAAAGAAAACATTTTGATGCATTTTATATTTTTCATTTGTGATTAATCATGATTATTTAAACTGAATTAAAAAAAAGCAAATTTGAGGTTTGACCAGGCCTGTTATTCCAAAATTGTTCGGAGGAGGGGAAAAAGGAATACATTCAATGCATTTCAAAGGGAAAAATGCATCAAAATGCATGTAAAATGCATAATTTCATTACGTTTTTTAAATCCTGGATGCAAGTCAACGGAACCCGCTCCGTTCGATGGGCAAATTGCCTGGAAGTTGGCTTCTTTTTTGATCCACTTGCACTTATAATTGATATAAATATTAAGTAGGGAATATAGTTGCACCTTCGAAGAGTTTTATAAATCACTAGCTGCGTCACCCGGCTTTGCACGGTCTACCTCGAAAATAAAAGTTATGTGAAGTGATGCTCGTTCAACAATCAGGCTTGAACAAAAAAAAAAAAAAAAAATCTGTCAAACTTCCCAACAGATTGCAGAAAAATAACCACGAAGGAAAAAATTTTAATCCTTTAATTACAGGAAAAGCCTCAAAACAAAAGCCAGAATTTTATTTGTTCACATTCGAGAAAAACAAATGGCAACAGATCTTTCTTCTCAATGATTTTCTTCACGTTACAAAATTTTATTGAAGTATTGTTCAACAACGACAGTTACCCAAATGGATTTCTAATTGAAGGCTTATCCACATTTTAGCATGAAATTAGTAAGAAACAGTTATAATTCACTTTCTAATTACCTTGGAAAATTGGGGAAAAAATTATCAGGGACTTCCATGGATATTTTATTCGAATTTTTGCGAGTATTTTTTCGTCCTCATACTATAGAAAAACACAAATTTTGGGTCCTAAAATTAAAATTCGAACGGTTCGGTGCCTTTTGGCGTTCGAAAACCCCTCTACGTTCCTTCTCAGATGTCCAAGAACCTCCCTGCCACATTTGGTCGAGATCCGACGTAAACTGTGGATTTGTATAGAGAATATACAAACGTATATACAGATATATTCTCTGTTTAATTTATATAGATTATAATAATTATTTGCAACACCGTCATACATAAGTATACTACTTTTTTTTTAATTGTCATTTTGGTATAAATGGATAGGTTGCTTTGACACAAATGTTTTTGATGAACAGTCCTTGTTGCTCCAGTGCAGCAGGCGATCTACCATTCTAGATTGTTAATCACTGAATAGATGGTTTCTAAAAAATATGTAGTTCTAATGGCGCCATCTGCGAAGTAACTAGCTAACTACATGCCACATAGGTAGATTGCCTCCCACACTAACACCCTCTTTGAAAACCCATCTATCTCTTTTCATGTACGATTATTTCAAATTTACGATGTGAACATCAACCTAAGACTGCCTTGTTATACTTAAACTTGCTTAAAATTTCATTAAAACGTTTTTTCAACACGTTTCGTAATTTTTAATCTTGAACAAAAAGCAGCTTTAGAACGAACAAGTTCACATAAATATTTACACTGTTTTTCTCCCGTTTTGTGAAATGTTTCTAAAAAGATCGGCCGTTTTAGAAAAGTCAAATCGAGACCAGGATTTGAGCAGGAGTAGGTTCAGCATTGCGCTACGAGTTCAAAAAGTCTTCTGCGCATTTCCCGAGTGATAGAACAATCATTCGGGTGCTCATATCGGGGCGTGGCTTAGGAGTGTTCTTCCACGAAATAATTTTTGGATCTTACGTTATTTTTTAGTTGTTTGTAAACTTATCATGTGAATGGCGGCCTAAGGTCTTGAAACCGTCGAAAACGTCTCATTCAATCTATTTGTTTTTCATTAAAATATACTTTTTGCATCACAGTTACTTCGTGATACCTCGAATCTAGCGGCAATGACGAAAACCTTCGACTTATCGGTAGTTCAACTTGCAACTAGTTTCGCTTTTAACACTTTAGTAATGAAAATTTAAGATATTTCTAAGAAATTTGAGATAACTGATAAAATCACAGAACATGAAATTTATTTTACTAACGAAAATAACCACACTTAAATTTATAATACACCCTACTTTTTATTCGCATTTCATTTTTCAAATCCGGCATTTTAAGCATCAATAAAATTTTGCGATTAGTAAAACAATTCCTCAAGCTTTTGTACAAATGCTTCTTCTTCAACCGAACTGTCATTCCCTCACTCTTGTACAAAATCTTAGATGGAACTATCATGGCCAATCTCGATGTTTAATTCAAATTTATAAAGTCAGAGTACTTGTAGTCATCTTCTTGTTCAACTTCTTCATTAATCATTTTTTCAACTTTAGCTATCAGTCTTATTATGTGTTTCAATAACAAAAACACTCTTTCGGAAATACTTCCTCTACTCATTTTACCTGTACGATTTTTCTGTTCATCAGGCTACTACGTTTCTTAGCGTATTTAAAAAAAAAATTAAAAAAAAAAAAAAAAAAAAACACATCGAAATAAATGGGGTCGTTTCCCAAATTTTAAAAGTATTTTTTTCTAAAAAATCATGCTTAAAAACATAGGATCTGACCATTTTTGATAAATTTGTTTACGTTTAATATTTTTAAATAATTACTTAAATCGGAGCGCTTTCATTGTTTACGGCTTCTGCCGCTGACATCCCAAATGATGAAATGCCATTCAGTGTTGCCATTCACAGTGCAAAATATTTAATTCGTTTCTTTACTCACATGTATTGGCAACGATATGGTTGATAGCAAGCGTAGAGCGCAATATTTAATTCGCTTCTTGATTATCATGACGTGGAACCGCCAGTGAAGATGCGCAAAGTGCATCATTTGTGACGTCATAAAGACCATGCCTTGTTTTCAAAATCGGACAAATTAATTAAAAATTGAGCGTTGGGAAAAAGAAAGTTTTTTCTCGCCCCATGTTATTTTTTTCGCTTATTCTATTAATTTCAGTGACTAAAAGTAATACTTTTGACTGAAGGAAACAACCCCATTGACATGAAATTTAAGACAAAGGGATCGGGAAACGATAACAAATTCGAGTTATTATCGCGAATTGACTATTTTGCAACCTAAGGTCGCCAAGTGTCAATCAGTGCATCATTGAAAAGTGTCCTCCAGCATGCTATGTAGTACTTTCATAAACTTTGAAGTAGGTAATTTCAGGTCAAATACAGTTAATAAACATTTACTTTCATTTGGATAGATACGCAGGGAGATTTTAGCAAATTAAACTCTCTGAGTGCCAAGAGAAGTACTTCCCGGAAGAGAATCCGAGATTTTTATTGTTCTCAAACCTTTTATATGAACTGTGACCAAGGGTTACAGAGTTAATATCTTATCAGCAAGCAACTCAGTTAAGCATAAAAAAAAAAAAAAAAATTGTACCGATGAGATGTACGGATTTATTAAAGAGAGGTCTTAGTGCGGAGAGATATACAGCTCGTTTAACTCTGATAACCTAGGAATTTGATGAACTGGGCACAAAGGCATCGATTCCCTCCACAAAAAAAAGTGGAGGCTCTTTGCTGCTCGTGTTTTTCGCTGTGAGAAAATTCTTGTTATTGTGCAGTTAGTTTATCTAGAGCCGTGTTGCAAAACCTATCTCTGCAACATCAAGAAGTAAACAAGAGCAAAAAAACAGCTGTCTTTATCTGGCCATTTGTGGGAAAGTCGTGGCCGTTCTATATAGATTGGTAAGCGGATATTTTTAGTCAATTTGAAAATTAAGGTTGTTAACCCTTATTTTGTGAAAGAAGTGTCATTTTTTGTTGCGTTAAAGTGTAACAAGATCCTTCCTTCGGAGCGCAAGAAAATGTTTCTTTTATGCTAATTTTGAGTGAGCAGTTTAGTACTGGCTAGCTAGAAAATAAAAGCAACAAGTTGTCGTCTTTATCCATTTCTGAGAAATGGTCGTTCTATGAAGACTGGTAAGCGGATAATTTTAGCAATGTTAAAAATTAAGATTGTCAACCTTATTTTGAAAAGAAATGGTTTTTCTTTTCTATTTTGTTTTATTCTATCTGAGGTGTAACAAGCAAGATCTCTTTTTACACTGTAAAATGATCCCGAAACGTTACTGGTTATTTCCGTGGAATGTTTCGGGATTCCACAGGTTTTCATCTATTTCCCCGTAATGATATGTATCTTTGCAAAAAAGTTTCCTGAATTGCTGAAAGTTGCAGGAATGCAGGTTTTTTTACTGTTGCGAAAAATATTTTTAACCACCAGTTAACGATCCCTACACATTGACTAAGCTCTTTGCAGGCAAGGGCCATGCTTAGTCTTACTTGCAGTTCTCTCTTAACTTTGGCCATGGTCCCTTTAATGCTTCTGGAGCTTTCTTGGTAAATCCGAAAGATTATAATCGGTTACATTAAGCTTACCTGATTTTTCTGGAAAGTTCCACAGACGTGACTGGATTTAAGGGGTTGCAGCACCTCAAAAATGATGAAACGATCAAAAAAAAAAAATAAATTATTGCTTATTTCAAAACTAAAAACTATTCTGAACACAGGGGAAAAGTTTCATTGCTTTAGTTCAAATATTTAAAAAGTTATGTGTGGTTTCAGGCCATGCTCGCTATGTGTTCTTATGCAAAAGAAAAACTTTAAATTGCATTTTCTCGATGATGTTTTTTTTGTATTTTCATGTCATTAGAATCTCTAAGGATTTTTTTCTATTAAAGATACAGCTTTAAAGTAATATTTTTGCAATCGGGATAACATATTTGACAAAACAGTGCATTGGATAAGCATTTTATAAATTACTCAAATGTTTAGAGCATGTTAAACCTTTGAAAACCAATTTAAAAAAAAAAACTTTGATTTTTTTACATAATTAGTCACAGAAAATTTTCTAATAAACTCATAAGCAAATGAATGCACAGATTTTTAGAGATGATTATAGTAATCGTTTAGCAAAAAACTTTTTTTTAATTAGTGCAAAAATAAAAAAGCCTTAGGGATTTTAAAAAATTGAAATTTTCCTCAATTTTTGAATTTTTAAAAAAAGTAGTAAATATTTTTAAGTTTTGAAAATAAATTACTGATTAAGAAATAAGTATGCATGTTATGGTTTCAAAAAAATATAAATTTTACTTAAATTTTAAAAAAATGTTTGAAAGGTACTGTGACCCCTTAACAGGGAAGATTTCCTAATTTCTTCAGAAAGGTTACTGACTTTTAGCAGAAACTGTTATGTTTTTTGCGAGATATGTTGTTACTGGCAGAAATTGGGCACATCAGCTGCCCATTATTTTTCAGGAACGTTTCTGAATTGTTTTTACAGTGTAGAGCGCAAGAAAGTGCCCCGTTAATGCTATTTTTTGTTCCTTTAAATTTTTTGTTAACAGTTTGGAACTAGCTCACTAGAAAATACGAGATAAAAACTGCTGTCTTTATGTGGTTATTTGTGAGAAAGTCGTGGCCGTTCTATATAGATTGGAAAGTGGATATTTTCTGACAATTTGAAAATTAAGGTTGCTAACCCTTATTTCGGAAAGAAATGTCTTTTTTTTTGAGCAATCACGATTGCTTATTGTTCTCACTTGATTGTTTTTGTGTGGCGTTCCTATCATTTTATTTTCCCACCAGCACCCTCTGCCAGCACCACCGTCGCGTCGATCGGCCTCACGATGCTACTCCTCTTGCGAAAACCGTCTCCAGGTTGCGTCCATATCCTACACACACACTCCTACACACACACGCTCACACACACATACACACACTTATGCCTGCGCACAAACACAAACACACACTCCTACACACACACACATACACATACACACACTCATGCCTGCACACAAACACAAACACGTATGTCTACATACACACACACACCCGAACACCTACACACACACACGCACGTACACACACAGCACTGCATACACAACACGCACATGCATACATATACACACACACACGCACCCACACACATGCGCCTACACAAACACACACGCGCATTTATACACACACACACTCGTGATTGCGAAAAACATAATTTGAATTCAAGATGCCAAAAATTCAAATTAATTTTTTTGGGGGGTTAAAGTGTAACAAGATCTTTCCTTTAGAGCACAGGAAAATATTTCGTTTATGCTAATTTTCAATGAACAGTTTAGCTTTGGCTAGCTAGAAAATAAGAGCAACAAGTTGCCTTCTTTATCCATTTCTAAGAAATGGCTGTTCTATGAAGATTGGTAAGCGTATATTTTTAGTAATGCTAAAAATTAAGGTTGTTACCCCCCCCCCCTTTACACATTTCCATCAAACCATCAAAATTACTTATATTTATAAAGACTTAAATTGAGCGATATGCGATAAAATACTTCGCTTAAGTGTTCTAATTTTTAGTCATCGTTTTTATGTGTAAATTCTCGTGCTGCTAATTTAAAATATAAATTAAAGATGGAAAACCAATTACTCTTTTTAGAAATAATACTTATACAAAAGAAGCACACATTTTAAAAATATAGATTTAATTGTGAAATCCTCAGATGAAAAAACGCAGTCACCTTCATAAAATAAAAATCGGGCATTTTGAAGCATTCTGAGAAAAAAATCAGTTTCTGTTTATTTTTGCCAAAATATACCAATCATTTAAGTTATTCGTTTTATGTATTTCAAGTACGTATTTCGTAGTATGCAATACATCGCTTCCATGATTTGTTGTTAAAATAAAGATTAACTTTTTCATAAAATTTTTATTTTCACTTTTGCCTGATACTTAAAAAATAAGTAAAAGTTAGTCGTTACTAACCGCAGCTTCCGACAAAAGGCTTTCGTCGGTTGTCTTTTCATTCATAAGCTCATTTCTTTTGCATTGTAAAAGGCGGTCCTTGTAACGCCGAAGCACGTGTCAGCAGTAATCTCAATTTGCGCTTTTTGATGTTGTTATTTCTTACTTTACGATTTGAAATAAATATTATCTTTTTTTAATAAAATTTTCAGCTTAACTTTTGCTAGATACTTAAAAAAATGAAAAAATGAATATATTAATAACAGCTATTTAAATCACGCTTACAGTTTTCCTTTGTTCAATACCAAATCAACAATGCGTATATCACATAAGTACAAGATTTGTTTACTTACCAGCAATAGAAATCTCACTACTAAAACTACAATACGATTAACGTATAATACGTTGTTAAAATGAAGATTATCTTTTTTATAAAATTTACAGCTTCACTTTTGCTAGAGACGTAAATAATAAATAAAAATATGCCTGTATTAATAACAGTTATTTCAATCACGCTTACAGTTTTCCTTTGTTCAATACCAAATCAACAATGCGTATATCAAATATAAGTACGAGATTTGTTTATTGACCAGCAGTAGAAATCTCACTACTAAAACTACAATACGATTAACGTATATTACATTGTTGAAATGAAGACTATCTTTTTTATAAAATTTTCAGCTTCCCTTTTGCTAATGCTTAAAAATATGTCTTTTATAATTACAGCTATTTCAATCATGCTTACAGTTTTCCTTTGTTCAATACCGAATCAACAATGCGTATATCAAACATAAGTACGAGACGTATTCATTTACCAGCAGTAGAAATTTCACTACTAAAACAACAATACGATTAACGTATAATACGTTGCTAAACTAAAGCTTATTTGTTTTATAAAATTTTCAGCTTAACTTTTGCTAGATACCTAAATAATAAATAAAAATATGCTTGTAGTAATTACAGCTATTTCAATCATGCTTACAATTTTCCTTTGTTCAATACCAAATCAACAATGCGTATATGAAACATAAGTACAAGGTTTGTTTATTTACCAGCAGTAGAAATTTCACTACTAAAAGTACAATACGATTAACGTATAATACGTTGCTAAACTAAAGCTTATTTGTTTTATAAAATTTTCAGCTTAACTTTTGCTAGATATTTAAATAATAAATAAAAATATGTCTGTAGTTATTACAGCTATTTCAATCATGCTTACAGTTTTCCTTTGTTTAATACCGAATCAACAATGCGTATACCAAACATAAGTACAAGATTTGTTTATTTACCAGCGGTAAAAATCTCACTTCCAAAAATACAATACGATTAACTATAAATAACATGCGCTAATTCCGGACGTAGAGGAAAGTAATTTCATATTATATTTAGATATCTTTTATCGTTCGATAACACAATCGAAGCACTTTACAGCTGCTTCTAATAACCTTGAAAATCTTCTGATAATAGATCTTGTTAATATCTTTCAAGTCTTTCGTCGCAAGAAAATAAATGACTTTAAAATCAGTAGATGCCTTTATTCTGACTGCAAGAAGTGTTTAAGCTACTTTGTTTAACAAAATTTGTATGGCAATTTTAAATGAGAATTAATGCGCTGGGTCTCTGGGAACTAATTTTTGACAGCCGATAAACTTTTATCAGTACATATGACTCATTCAATATCTAGTGAGGTTAACCTCCCATGAACAAATTGTTTAAAAAAATCAGTAAATAAATAAAAATCATAATAATAAAATTAATTGAAAAAGAAACCATTTAATGGAATAAAATGCTACTAAATCATGTTTTTTGTATAAAATTGCGTTTTTTCAGGAAATGACATTAATATAGATGAACTTAAACGGTAAAACTTCATCTAAATACAAAATTTCCAGATTACTAATTCCCATCATTTAAAATCGATAAGAAATAAAAATGCATAACGTTGTTTGCCCCAAATTGCCAGTCTAGCTAGATCATGACAACAACAACGACAACTGGTGAATATGCCTCGTCTTACCTATTCTAGAAAATCATCACTCATAATACCTGTACCTCAGAGCTAGAGGTCTGCTTCTGAGGTCCAGATGTAACGGCAGGGCCGTTGAGGGGGGGGGGGGGGGGGGGGCAAGCCTATGCATTGCAAAGGGGCCCGTGAGAGATTGAGGGGCCCACAAAGCGGGCCTAAGATAAAGATACCCCCCCTCCCCTTAAAAAACTTTTTAGTTTGAAGGAAGTCTTTCTCCTCGAGTTAAGATTATTGGTTTTTAATCGAAGTGAATTCAGTGAAAGTGATCAGGCTCAAAGTGTCTATTCCGGCTGGAATTGACTGAGCTGGCGGTGTATTTCATGTATTTCTGCCTTAGCCCTGGCTATACGGCGGTAACTTACTGAATATACCATGCCTTGCCTTCAATCTTCGAGTTGAACCGAACCATTGCTTCGGTCACTCGTCTGGTCAGTGCTAATTCTTATATTAGCTACCAGTTTGTTTGGCACTCAAGGCTTCCTTAAGAGGTTTTCCATAAAGGAGGCTCATTCACTTCCTATGCCGGGCTGATGAGTGCTAATAAGCACCGTTTCCGCTAATGGCTACCATCACCTAGAAAATTTTATATTATAAAAAACTGAGCGTATGTGTACCTATTTATGTCAATGTTACTTCTCCCAAACGCCAGTGAACTGACCATCGAACCAGGTATCAATAGATTCATAATTTTTCCGTCCTCTTGTTTGGCTTCGTAATTCTCTGATTTAATTAGCGGGGATATCAATTAATACCTATTACTTATAATGTTTAGAATTTCGTCATGAAATTCCTATTTTTCGAGGGCTTTCCCCCATTCAAATTATTATTCAGTGCTTCATCTCATTTTTCCATAATAATGCTTTTATTAAGATTTGCAGCTTGAAAAAGATCATTGAGAAGAAAGATCTGTTGCCATTTTGTTTTCTCGAATATGAAAAAATAAAATTCTGGCTTTTGTTTTGATTCTTATCCTGTAATCGGGGGTTTTAAAAATTTTCCTCTTTGGTTATTTTTCCGCAATTCACCGAAACATTTTACTGATTTTTTTTTTTTTTTGTTCAAGCCTGATTGTTGAACACGCGTCACTTGACATAACCTTTATTTTCGAGGTAGACCGTGCCGAGCCGGGCGACGCAGCTATTACTTTATTAAAACTCGACTTAACACAAGCCTCTTTCGACAGAAACAGCATCCAACACACACAACAAGCCTCCGCGCGGATGTCCCTCCTCCTGGGCGGTGGCGCGCGCGTGCGTAAACGCCACCGCCCAGGAGGAGCGGAACCCGGCGGACTGCTGCTGGCGGAGGTTCAGGACCAGAGGATCGGTTCCGCACCTGCAAATGCCGGTAGACAGTTCAAAAATCGAAGAAAAATTAACTGCAATAAAGTGAGAGTAGGAAGCAGTCCGTTGATTGCTTTAAAAAAAAAAATTCCAGTGCCTGCAAACCAGGTTTTTTTTCTCTTTTGTTTTTTTTTCTCTTTCTTTTTGTTAGAATTCCGGCTTACATGACGTACAACAGTCACATAGTCTTACTCATATATACCAATGTGTACATTTAAAATTCTTATTATTTTATTTATTTTTTTTAAAGAAAATTTCTCTATTTTGATTTGTGTTTCCCGGTGTGTCCACCTGTGTCTTTAATGGAACGGAGAAAAACACCCAAAAAGAGACTGAGATCTCTTAAAACAGCGTACTAATGGTGTATTCTGCCCCCCCCCCCCCCAACACACACACACACACCTTGTGGGCATCATGCCTGTTCTGCATAGCAGTTCAGTTAGTTTCGTTTTTTAAACTTGTTGTCATAATGTTATTTCTCAAGGACCTCATTTAGTCGGTACGCCATAACTACCTTAATACTGCAATAGAGTCGAATCTCAATAACTCGAAGCTTATAACTCAAATATTCCTTTATCTCAAAGTTTTCATCGGGTCCCAAACATCCGAGACTGTTGTGGAAACTTCCTATAGCTCGAACTACCAATAACTCGAATGTTTTCGCCGGTCCCCTGGGACTTCCGAGTTATCGAGAGTTGGCTGTATCTCTTCAAATTTTAGAAGTGAGACTTCGTTTTAATGATATTTTTCCCCGCTAACGTATTACCTTATCAAAAAAATCACCATCCTTAATATGACGGGTGCGAATTACTTCTCCATTTCCATTCCATTCCATTCGTAGAAACAAAAACCCCAACGAGTAGGGTCCTATCGCAGTTCGTGACTGCGAAAAACATAATTTGAATTCAAGACGTCAAAATTCAAATGAATGCCAGGGGCTGGATGCTCGATGCTTAATATGTCGATTCTTCTTTGTCGGTACTCAGGGCCCGACTAAAGTTTTTGAAAACACAGGGCACGAAATTTATTTGGTGCCCCCTCCCCCCCAGAGCTTCTTTTACATAGAAAAGCAATATAATATCTTGATACTTGCGTATTAACATGTCTGTACTAAATTTGGCGGTATCTTATATAACAAAATATATGCACTATAAAAAATACAAATAACATAGTCTTACAATAACTAAACATGATAATATAAGATGTCGTCAAACTCTGCTCGTTGCAGTAAGCCATTAATATCAAAATGATCTATGGTATAACTTTTAAAAGTGTTGTAAATATAAAAAGAACTGTGGTTTTGGGATTTACGAAAGAGATTAAGTTTTTACATAGATTTTTTTTTCTAGATTTAATACTCACATCTAGCTATAGAGCGATGTGGAATGAGTCCAAAATCAAAATTTTACCTACAGATTAGGTGGCCCTCAAGTGTTGGTGCCTCGAGTTTTGGCAGTTTTTAGACGAGCGCGAATGCTTGTCACGGGTCAGCTAGTTTTAGGTGTATCTTTTGATTGAATCAGCTCAGTCTCATATTTTTAGCTTTGTAGGGTCTTTATATTTCAGATACAGGGTATCCTGAAATGAACCTACTGTTTTCAAAAATTTATAACAGAAAAACGGTTCATGACAAAAAAAAAAAAAATTCTTGCAGAAAATTTATGTGGTGTGCCGTAAATTTTGTCCCCCAGAGTTCCAAATTTTAGTTCAAGAATTCGCTAATAGATGGTGCTGTAGAACGTAAGACCGTAAATCATTGAAAGATAGAAAATTACATCAGAGTTTTTCGAAAAATGTTTTCAATAAACAAAATTACACAACAATATTTTCAAAATGTCTACCGCCGGCTGTAACCACATGTCGCAATCGGAGGAAAAATCGGTGAATTCCAATCTTTCTTTTTAACCTAATAGCTCACTATCTGCAGCGCCATCTATTGAAAATATTTGAACTAAAATTTTGAACTCGGGTTAAAACCACCGCATACATGAACTTTCTACAAGATTTTTCTTTTTTTTTTTTAAAATCTTTAATCGTTTTTCTGTTATACATTTTTGCAATCAGTAAGTCTATTTAAGGACACCCAATATATTTAACTGAGTATTGAAAAAAGGATTATTGTATAAATGATAGTATGTAACTTATTATTTTCAGAAGTTGTTGTTCCATTTTAGAAAGGACGTTTCTACCAAAATTAGAGCAGGAGCATTACAAATCAATAAAACTTAATTTTACGCGCAAATGGTCTAAATTCGCCTAAAAGGTTTCAACTTGAATAAAATTTAAAAGAAGTCCAAATCATAGTCAGAGACCGTGAGCTACTGTGTATATCTCAACATGGACGGATTTAGGGGGGTCTCAAGGGATGCACCGGACCCCTAACATTTTTGGTTGGGTTTCTTACAACAAATTGAATTAATAGGGTGATTTCCTTCAGTCAAAAATACTACTTTTAGTCATTGAAATTTATAGAATAAGCAAAATGTTAAAAAAAAAAAAAAATACATGGGCCCAGAAAATACTTTCATTTTCCGAACAGTTATTTTTAATTAATTTTTTTAAATGTCCAATTTTTCAAACAAGGCGTGGTCTTGATGACGTCACCGATAATGCTCTTTGGCGCATCTTTTTGCGTTTCCACGTTATGATAATCAAGAAGCGAATTAAAATTGCGCTCTACGCTTGCTATCAGCAATATCAATGCCAATACGTGTGAGTAAAGATGCGAATTAAATATTTAGCTCTGTATTTTTGGCAACACTGAATGGCATTTAATCATTCGTGATGTCATCCGGCAGAAGCGTAAATAATGAAAGCGAACCGATTTTAGTAATTTTTTAAAAATATTAAACTTAAACAAATAATTAAAAAAATGGTCAGATCCTATGTTTTTAAACATGCTCTTTCAGAAAAAAAAATACTTTTAAAATTTTGGAAACAGCCCCATTGCATTTCAACGGGAAACATAGTTTAGAAAATACCTTGCAAATTTTTCACAGCTACAACCCAAGTTAACTTACTTGAAAGCAAACCCAGAAATACAAAATGTGTAGTTTATTTTGTAACTCGTGTGTTTCCACACATCGCCAGTACGAGAGATATTGTGCTACGTATTAAGAATAAGAGTTGTTTTCCCATTCGAAAGAAAGATATTGAAGAATTATACACATCCAATAAACACATTTTTAAAATTATTTATTACTCAGTGCTGCATTATAGAATAATTGGACACTTTGTAACTAGGTGTTGATTGGTATTAAATTACAATTTCTTTTACTTTGAAACAACCATGGCTAATGAAGTCAAAAAAACATGGCTAAGGTAATACACTTTATCAAAACTCATATAAAGTGCTTCAAGTTCCTGCACATCATTCCAGTAAACAGTGCTATAAAATCTGCTCTGAAATTGACTAAAAACCAGCATTTTTAAGGTAAATTTTAAATATTTTTCGAAGGAAAGCTCTCGGACATAGGAGTGGCCTGGAGAATACCTCCCAGACCACCCAGTATTTTTGCAATCCCAGGATTCACTGCCGAAATCCCCCTATGCATATCAAGACCAGTTTTATAGCGTAAGGGTCTGTCCATAAATGATATCCCACGTTTAAAAAACATTTTCGACCATCCTCTCATTTGTCAAATGTGATTCAATTTCTCCTGTACATATTCTTGATTAAAAAAATGCATGATGTCACACTTTTTGTTTCCACCTCAAACTTTGACATTATTTACAGACAGCTCCTGCGCAGCGCAGGGGGGGGGGGGGAGAGGAGAAGGGAAACCTATTGGCCCAAGCCCGAGCATGAAGAGTACCCAATATTTTCAAAATGAAAAGTGAAACATAGGTGTAAACCATATGGAGGTGGGGGCCGTAAAAGTTATTTGTGACGGGCCCCAACATTTCTGTGCACGCTGCTGCCTCTTAAGATGATTTCTCTTTTGTTCTCGAAATCGTAACTTTAAAGTAGCTGTACCATGTTTTTCTTATCGGTCTAGCAAAATAAAGAACGTAAAAAAAATGTATGTATAAACTAAAAAATACGAAACATAAAATTTTAATTACGCGCAGCCTGGTAGCATGCATGAGAATGCAATACGTGCAAAAAAAAAAAAAAAAAAAAAAAAAAAAAAAAAAAAAAAAAAAAAAAAAAATATATATATATATATATATATATATATATATATATATATATATATATATATATATATATATATATATATATTAATTTGAATTTTTGGCATCCTGAATTCAAATTATGTTTTTCGCAATCACGAGCGTGTGTGTATGAATGCGCGTGTGTGTTTGTGTAGGCGCATGTGTATGGGTACGTGTGTGTGTGTGTTTGTGTCTGTGCGCAGGCATGAGTGTGTGTATGTGTGTGTAGGCGTGTGCGTGTATGCGTGTGTGTGTGTGTAGGATATGGACGCAACCTGGAGACGGTTTTCGCAAGAGGAGCAGCATCGTGAGGCCGGTCGACGCGACGGTGGTGCTGGCAGAGGGTGCTGGTGGGAAAATAAAATGATAGGAATTCAAAACAGTCAAGTGAGAACAATAAGCAATCATGATTGCTCAAAAAAAGAAAAAGAAAAGAAAAAAGAAAAAAAAATGTTTTGTAAAAAAAAAAATGCGCAAAGTCCTATTTTTCACGAAAAATACTCGGACATACGTTAAAAAAAATTTGGAACGGAAGATTTTCATAAGTGTTTGCTGAAATAAAGTCAATCAGTTCTCGATAAATGTTCGTCACCTAAAGATTTATATTCGATGAACTGACTCAACTTATTATTTGTGAGGTTATTGTACAAAAGAATGCCTTTCTCGGTACGATTTCTGCTTTTTCAAAAAGTGGTAAAAGGGTGAAAGTTAACTTTTTCAAATAACTAAAAGTTTTAAATTGCCTGAAATAATTTAAGAGAAGTCTGAAATTCAGACAAAACTCAGGAGAAACTCATCCTTGAGTAGGACATTTCAAAAAATTCAGAACTCCATCAGAGAAATGTAATTTGTGCAATGAAAAAATGGCGCAAAGACAGAATCGCAATTCCAATGAACTATAGGAGGCGCTGTATGCTAATGGCGACTGAAAGAGGTAAATCCAGAGTGCACCACTTACGTAGAATATGACCTGTCCAATGAGACATCTGCCTTGTCAGTGCAAAATTGAAATGATTTACCTCTTTGGTTGATTTCTTAAATCACCGCAAGGTGGTGTATTCATCAAGCTCTGGAACTGCGAAATTACAGGAATCGTTTTAATAATTACCCAAATTACAGGGAATTTTATTTTCGCAACCTCAAGCGTCATGACCTCTTTAAACCTTTGTTATGACAAATGGACAAGGATTCTTGGCTTTTGATCTCTAAACGATCTTAAATAAGAAGCAGGTCAAACGATAAGAACTTTAACCTACATATGTGTTAGATTACATGGTCAACCGACAAGAACAGTGGATATATAACCTTTGGTATCAAGATTGATTCGTTTTTGAGTTAAATTTTGAAAAGGGTTAGTAATAACTGGTACGCCAATCGATTATTTTTATGCTGTTGCTGTCAAAAGTGCAATCGATTTCTTTTATATTGTGGCCCTGCATCATTTACTTTTGCATCGAAGTAAGAACTATTTCAGTCTTATTTTCAAGATATGTACATCAAGGAAAACTTTGACTTTAAACAAATATTATTTTTATGCTGAATTTCTGATTAAGGGTATAGTTAAGTCAGGATTTTGGCAATACGGATTCTGTTAAAAATCACCAAGATATTGGTTAAATCTAGTAAAATTTAGTTGCAACCATCTTATTTGTGAAACTTAAGGCCAATAAGATGGTTGAACCTAAATTTTGCTAGATTTAACCAATTTCTTGGTGGAACATTGAATTTCAATTTTAACAGTGGAGTTTAATGAAGTAGTAAGGTTTACGTAAGAAAAACTCGATCCAAGTCACGCCTAAAGAATTGATTAAATGCCAATGGTGGTTTGAAACTTTTAAAAGGAATTTAATAATTGTATAAATCGCAAATTACGACTCTTAGTACATAGTAATAGGAAATATGATTCAGTTTATGCATTGGGTAAATGCATAGCGTTTCTAAAGGGACCCGTTTCGAAGAAATGAATGTACGTACTGTCCGACTACGGATTGTATGGAATTTTCAAACGTCCAGATAAGACGAATCTATCTGAATGAAGGGGGAAAGTAAAAATTTAATGCCGGTAATAGTTCAGCCGGTAAAAAATAATAGTTTCGTCCATTTCCGGCTGTAAAACGGATGTTTGTCTTTCCATGCAATCCGTGGTCAGACAGTAACTTGTAAATCGCATGCAACTCGTAGTGAGAAGCTGATTTAGTTTATGGTCAGGGAATTCGGTAAATGCACAGCGTTTTAAAAGGGACTCGTTTGGAAGAAATGACGTATGTAACTTTTGTAAATCGCATGCAATTCATAGCGGGAAGTTATAGGCAAACTGATTAAGTTTCTGCTCAGGGAGATGAGTAAATGCATATAGCGTTTCAAAGAGGAATCGTTTAACAGAAATGTACGCAACTAGTAAACCGCCCAACGGCGCCCATATAGGGGGGCAAGAGAGGGCTCGAGCCCCCCTTAGAAATTAGAACTTCCTTGCTTTCAGTACTTTTTTCTTTGCAAAACTGTAAAAACATTTCTTTGCCAGCCATTAATGAATAAGTTAGTAAAAATGTCAAATTTTAACGACTCTAATCTGTCCTGAAATCTGCTTCCATGGGGAAAATATCCTACTAAACCATGGTTAAAATATCTGAGCCCCCCTTACAATTTTGCTTATGGGCGCCCATGAAACCGCATGAAACTCATAGTAAAAAAGTTCTAGGCAAACCGATTCAGTTTAAGTTCAGAGAATCGGTTAAATTCATAGCGTTTCAGTAAGATTAATATCAAGCAAAAGATTTAGATAGAATCTAATGCGCAGCTCGCAAACCGAATGTTACTAATTTTAGTGCATAATTTAAAAACAGAAAAAAAACTAGCCCTGTTCAGATAATTTGTTAAATGCATATTATTTGAAGAAGAATTGAGATAATATTTTAGCAAAACTAGAAAATCGCCCGTCAAGGTATGACGGGTGAAAATTGCTTCTACGCCCAATCCAAAAAAAAGTGGACATGAGGATGAAAATTCAAATTTCATTCAATATGGTTGAAATTTTGCATACACACTGTTAAAAGTATACTATTTCATATTTTATTGAAAAAAAATTTCATTTATGTCATTAACATTCTTATTTTAATTACTAAAGTGGAACTATATCAGTACGAACTAGACTGCACCAAAACTGCTTATGTTGCATGGTCTATTACAGCTGAACAAATAATTCTAGAAATCTATAAAGTTTCACACATAATCTGACATTCATTAGCAACAGTTTTTTCCTGAAGAGAAATGTCTACTAATCTTCACTACAAAAGGTAAGCATATTTAATTATTCTTAATTATTGTGTCACACCCGCAACAAAAAAATGCATTTATATTTCCACAGAAAAATTTATTTGCCTAAAAGTTTTGAAACTTTGTATTCTAAAATAGTTTACAAAAGTACTTTGAATAACAAACAGAAAAAAAATTAATTAATGTTTTAATTGGAGTTATTTAGCGTTGCGGGTGTGACGTGTTCCTGTTGCGGGTGTGACATTTAGTTAAAGTCACACCCGCAACATCTTTTTAAATTGAACACAAATGTAATTCTGGAATGCATGTAGATGACAGCACTAATGTTTTAACCTTTGGCCTAACCTTTGGCCTTTGACTTATTTGTCTAGACCCCAGTTAATTCAAAATTAGTATCTTTAGAGCATGTGCAGTTGATTTATTTAGTTTGGTATTCTATATTATTGGTTCTCCTAAGAAACATTTTTGTATTTCTTGATTTATAATTAAGGCAACTATTCAATAAGGTAAGATTTGTTTTTTTTTTTAAATAAATTTTTAAAAAACCAAAACAATATTTTATCTTTTTTAATATGCATAAAAGTGTATAATTTTGCTTTCAGCATTTGACTTTTTCCCCCTTTACTTTTTAAAACAAATAATGTAATATTAGGGACAGATTATTTTTTACTTCAAATTCAAAATAAATATAGAGAAATAATAAAAATAGTAATGAAACTTTTATTAAAATATTTATTAAAAAAAAACTTTGTATAAAATTCTGTCAGTTAAAGTTTTAAATGAATCAAAACTTAATGTTTTTAATTTCATTTGGGGTTAAAAAATTCAAAGAACTTCAAAAAAAAACATGTTCAACAATATATATTCTGGGACTTGTAGTGCTATATTTATTCACTTTACACTTTTTTTTTTTTGTTTTTGCAGAAGAATGAACAGCACTGAAAGATTCCGAAATCATCATAAAAAGATGAAAGAAAACTCGGCTAAATACTCGGAATATTTTTGAAAAGAAAGGGAAAGAAACAAAGCAAGAATAGAAATTACGAAGAAACTACTTTAAAAAATTATATCTGTGGTCATGAAAAAATAGAAAATGTAGAGGCAAAACCAGAATGAGAGGCAGAGAAAGTGTAGAGAGAGAAAAATCTTCGCCAAAAGGGGCCACACCATCTCCAGCTGTAGAAACGGAGTCGATGGCAATTTTTTTGAAGAGCTCAAACCTTTGGTAATGCAATCCATAGACAGGTACAATCTTCTGTTAATGTCATACAACCATAAAGACTACAACATTAAAATTGCATGGTCATACTTTGCAAGGACTCATAGATAAGGAGCTGTGGATGGTGTTGGTGCGGTAACAAAAAAAAATGGTGTCACTTGCCGTTCTACAGCTTAGAGCAACAGTCAATTCTGCATCGGATTTTGCCATTTGAGCAGAAAAGGCTCTTAAAAAAATCAGAGTACTTTATTCTGCGGAGAGCGACATCAAAAAAGATGTTGCAAAAATGCTTCACACACGCTGCTGCCTTGTACAAAGCTATACCAAACTTACAATCGGTATACCATGTTGTACCGATCGATATGGGTACAATTCAAGTGGCAGGCACTAACTGCAGAAAGTGCACTGAAGATAGTTTCATTGCTGCCTCAGTCGGAAACGATCTCCCTTGGTAATATAAATGCTATTGGAGATTTTGTAGAATTAGTTTTGTTTTCTACCTCAAAAAAAAAAAAAAAAAAAAAAAAAAAATTGGTCAATTTAAGCAAATAGATGGAGAAGACATACAAGTAGAATACTTGAAAAAAAAAACCCTTCAGAACATGTATACATCTGGCCCAATCAGTCAGACATATCATGGGAGAAACAGAACATTGTAATAAGAAAACTAACACCCCCTGAAATCATCAATTCTAGATTGGAAATGAGATTTATGTAAAAAAAATTTCCTTAGTTATTTACAATTTCTCTTATTTATTACTGTGCTAATCATAAAATATCTGATTGATAACTATTTGTGTATGTTGTTATTTTATTGGCCACACAAGTCACACCCGCAACGGGGTGTCACACCCGCAACGTTAACTTTGAATATTTTTTACAGTGAAACTAATTGAGTGAGTATCTAAATTTTTGTATAGAATAATTAGTTAAGTATTACTGTCTAACATAAAAAAAAACCAGTTCGATCAGTTGATATAATTCACAGAGTTTTGAATGTTTTGATCGCAAGGTGAAAATGCATGTCCTTTTTATGTCACACCCGCAACGGGTAGAAATTAATTTTTTAAAAAATAAATAAAATATCAATCAACTTGCAAATTGGCATCAATGTACCTGCAAGTAATCTTTATTGAAAAATATAACAATTGAAACCTATACTCTAAAATATTTTTGCTGATGACTAATTTAATTAGTGTAAATGTCACACCCGCAACTTTGGATTGGGCGTCTACTCTTCTACATTTGTACGAAGCCATTGCGTGTTTGTGATGTTTTAATAGCTGAATTGTAAAACTCCAGTAGATAGCGTTCATTGTTTTCGTTTCTTCATTCTTTGAAATGACAGTCTTACCAATAAAACAGTTAAGTTACTGGTTCGAGTTCCGCCTTGTCACAATAAAGTCTTTCTCTGCACGTTAAACATTACCAAATTTTGTTATCAAAGTATCATGCCGTGGCACGAGTTTCATTGTTGAAACTCGCGGGGTATACTATCACTGGCTATTATATATATGAGGATTTTTAGAAGGAATCTAACGTGCAGCCCGTAAACCGTATTACATGGGCCACACTTAATGTGATGGTTTACACTGTTTTTTATACAGTGAGTATATGAGTAAGTTTTGTTGCGTCTACAAAAATATTTTCAAGCATCAACAAATCTGTACCTCAGAACCAGACTGACGTAAGTCCAAAAATTGCGATTTTCCGTTTATTAGTGCATTGTATGCAGAAGCCTATTCTGCATCAAGCCATGTGAACGTAATTCTTCAAAAAAAAAAAAAAAAATCCTTTTCGATTTTTTACGTTAAAAGAACGCGTTCCAATCTTTGCAAGCACCAGAAAAACTTTTTTTTCTCTCTCCTGTAAAATTACCACAATGTAACTTACGTCCTTCTGGCTCTGAGGTACAGAAATTATCTCTGCATTAGGGGACATGTTCCAAATCAATTATCAGAACCAACGTCACTCTAATAACTGGCTGACCGGAAGGAAACAAAGGGTAGTTGTAAGGGGAAATTATTCTAATTGGAGTGAGGTTTTAAGCGGGGTTCCTCAAGGATCTGTGTTAGGGCCTGTTTTGTTCATTGTTTTTATGAACGACTAGCAGTACCCGCACAGCGATGCCCGTGCTAAAAATTTAATGGAAGTCCGTTGAATAAAAAAAACTGACGCCCCCTCCCCTTCTGATGTGAAATGATCGTTTTTCTTTGTATAAAATGAGTACACACCTTTTCAAAAAAGAAAAAAAAAAAAACTATTTAAGTTTGTTTGGAATTTAAAACTTATCGTCAAAACATTAAATTAGATTTACAGTTGCTTTAAAACTCTATTTAGCGAGTGAAGCGGTTTTTACTGCAATTTAAAATATTTCGCCAAATAAATCCGTCTAAAAAAAAAAAAAAACCATCCCGTTGAACATTCAAAAATCGTCGTCGGAAAAAGAAGGAAAATGTCGTACATTTCACTCGGATAAAACAAATCAAAAGTTTCTTTTCTTTCAAAACAAATCGCCAAAAGCAATGAATTACATTAACGGTTGCCTTAAAACAATAATCCTAGACTGAACTTCTCAGCGCCTAACGTGCCTTAAGAGCTGCGTTGCCCGGCTTTGCCCGGTCTACCTTGAGAACAAAAATTGTGTCAAGTGACATATATTCAACAATTAATTAAAAGAATAACTTAACAACTTAAAGAATAACTTAAATTTAAAAAAAATATCATGCAAAATTACCCTTCCAAATAATGACGACAGATATTAAAATATTTTTAAGAAATTAAAATGCTAAAGATGGATTTTAAAAGTGTAACCATGTAAACATGAAATAAAATAAGTTTAGGAATTGAAAATGAGAAAGATGGAAATAAACAATGGATTCAAAAAGCGTAACCATGGAAACGCGAAAATAAAATGGTTGAAAACCTGAATCAAAATGACGTATTTCGAAATTGATTTAAAAACGCTTGTAACTTTTCTTCCTTTGAAGATAGAAGCTAATTTTTTCGACCAAAGGTCGAGAGAAATCTGAAGTAAAAAATCTCGCTTTTTCCGATGCTGTCAAAAAGAAAACTGTAGGACAATTCCTTCACTTTTTATTGATAAATTTAATGAAGAACGTAGTGCCCGAATTTCAGCTGAGCATAAAAAAGTTTGAGCTAATAACGCAAATTACTCCCGCCGTAATTAAGTTAGAGCATTGAAATAAATTGTTTAGAACGTAGAAAATTCTACCCTTTTCAACGATATATAATATCAATATGTGCAAGTATTTTTTCACCCCTTTAATAGCCAATAATAGACAATTTACGTGAAATTTGGGCCTAAATTTGAATAAAAAAAGAACTATTTATCGGATTTCTTCGAATTATAGTCTATGTTACTCAGTAAGAAAGCACCTTTCATATAGTGAAATAATTTTTCAAATAGGTGCAGTGGTTCCGGAGATTACCTCGAACATATAAACACACAAAAATCCGCCCTCTCTCTTTATAATATTAGTAAAGATATTCATAAAAATATTTCTGGGAACATGAATTGTTTTGATGATGATGTCAAAGTTATGGGCAGTGTAGAAAATGAAGAACAAGCAAATCAGCTGCAAGTCATATTACGGAGTGGGCTGATAAATGGCTGTTAATGTTGGGAAATGTGAAGTGCTACATTTAAGGCATGGAAATAAGTGTACAAGTTATTATTTGTAAGGTTCAGTCATTAGTCAGGCGGAAAAAGTTGTTGATCTGGGCGTCTTAATAAGTCAGGATTTAAAGTTTAGCCAACAGTGCAGCATAGCTAGTAGTAACCCAAGCGGTATAAGATGCTTGGGTTTATCAATAGATCTATTTCAAACAAATCTAAAGAAATACGTGAAATACACCGCCAGCTCAGTCATTTCAGTTTGTTTCGCACTCTTGGCTTCCTTGAGGTTTTCCATCTCCAGCTCAGTCACTTTCCTATGCCGGGCTGATGAGTGCTAATAAGCACGAAACTGCAGTCCTCGGCTGGAAATGACTGAGCTGGCGGTGTATTTCACGTCTTTCTGCTTTAGCCCTGGCTAATGGGCGGTAATTTACTGAATAAATCTAAAGAAGTTCTTCTGCCCTTATATAGAAGTTTGGTATGACCCCATTTGGAGTATGCTGTTCAGTTTTGGTCTCCTTACCTTAAGAAAGATATTAATGTATTGGAAAGGGTTCAAAGGCGGGTTACGAGACTAATAAATGGACTTTCTCATTTAGACTATGATTCCAGGCTTAGAAGGCTAAATATGTACAGTCCTGAGCAAAGAAGAGACCGAGGGGACTTGATTCAGTTGTTTAAATTTATTAAAATGAAAGATGTTACGGAACTGAAGTTTAGCACTGAAAACAGGACAAGGGGTCATTGTTTTAAGCTATTTAAATCTCAGGCTAACATGGATATTAGGAAAAATTATTATTTTAGCAGGGTAGTGGAACCTTGGAACAGCTTACCGGAAGAGCTGGTAATGAGCAAGGGAGTAGATAGTTTTAAGAGGGCCATTGATCTTCACTGGGGATTGTAAACTGACTAGGACTAGTCTAGCTGGGCCCAGAGCCTGTTGCTGGTCGTCACTTTTGTATTTGTATAATAATGAGCGGTAATTCACTCTTTTGCAGATGCGTCCGTGTGTAGTTTGTCTGTGCGTGCTCGGCGTCCTGTTATTGGCAGTCCACAACAGTCAGTCCCAGCCTGTGAAATTCCAGAAGTGGGAGGACTATTTGGAGGCCATGGGAAAGGAGTTCACGCAAAAGGAGGACAAATGCAAGTAAGTAGTTGACTTCTCTAAGATGTTCAAATTTACAAACTGTTTGCGATCACGAAAAGCTTTTGTAGCCTAATTTATTTCTTAGACAGAAATTTCACACTTCAATGGAACATTTGGAGTGGATGAGGCGCTAAGTTTTTCGAAATCCCGCCACGACTACTTTACTGTAACTCTGCCAGCTTTTAAAATAATTCACCAACTTTAAATTGATAACAACTTTAAAGTGATTCATTTAGCAGGGATGAGGAGTTTTTCGAAATCTTACCTGTCAAGAAATTTAACCAGCCAACAAGAAACGAAACCTGATCAACGATCTAAGCAAAGTAAAAAGTACGCGTTTTTTAAGGTTATTTGAAGTTGTTACTGTCAGAGCATTTGAAGAATAATTCAGCGTACGTAGTTGCATTGTATTTTAGCCATCAAATATTTTTATGTACTTGATGACCTAAACTGATGCACAGACGTTAAAATCCTGATGTCCTAAATAAAAAAAATCTATACGAAGGCAAAATAATGCTCTTACAAACATAAAGAAAGTGTTGAAATAAAAAAAATATTTTTAGTTAAACAAAAATTTCATTTAGAGAAGTACCGAGTAGCACTTTGGCCGAGTACCGAGTACTAGGCTTTTCACTACTCGGCCAAGTTACCGAGCACCAATTATGTTTTAAGAAGAACCACCGACATACATGTTGATGAATTTTGAACTTATTGGAATAGTAGTATAGACCTCCTTGTCTATATAATAGTTTTTAAAGCTAAATTCCTGCTGAAATTTAATTACGCATTATTTAAAAAAAATTTGTTTCTGTCAAAAATTTTACAAAAAAAATATTTTTAAAATTAAAAATAAATAAATAAAAGGTATGATTAATCAAGTTGGAATTAAAACAAATTATACCAATCTATTATAGTTCTTGTCCGTCAAACATAAATAATTTTTAAAAGCAAATGAAACAAATGTGCAGAAACACTACAAACACGTGTTTCTGCGTTACGAGGAACGTCTTTTTCAGTGCATAAAATGTGAGCTAAAAAATGTAAAGAAAATTTGACAAAAAAAAAAAAAAAAAAAAAAAAAATCCGACTTTTGTCGAATGCCTTTAAATCCACAAGCTCACATTTTGTGCATTGAAAAAGGGATTCCTTGTAACACCAAAACACGTGTCTGCAGTGTTCCTCCACTGTGCTTTTAACGTTGTTTTATTTCCTTTTATTTTTTAAGCAAATGTATTTTATGTTTCTTATAACTAATTTTTGTTTGTAGCAAAAATCCATTTTTAATTTAAAAATTCCATATTTTTTATACTTACCTTTTTTGCACAATTTTTAATAAATATCTTTTATTAACTTTGTTGACATTAAAATAAAGATTTATGCCATTAAAGCATTACAAACTTTATTATTCTCACAATTTAAATTTGACTTGTAAATGATATCAGAATATTATATATGCTTGCGCTTTTTTATAAATTTTAATATGTCTTCGACAATATTCAATTTTTTGCAACTACTCGGTATTGGTCGAGTATCTGATCAAAATTTGGCCGAGTAGGCCGAGTACCGAATACTTACCGAGTGCTCGGTACGTCTCTAATTTCATTTAAATTTTACCTATTTATTGAATTTAAATAAAATGTATTAATTCAGAGAACAGAGATGAAATTTTTTATTGAAGTTTAAAATACTCGCTCAATTATAAAAGATAATAATATTGGGGGGGGAGGGAGGTATACAAAAAGGCCAGCTCAGAACGAGGAAAAAACACACAAAAATGAAAAAAAAAGGTAAATTAATAAAATAAAATATCCAAAGATACGTGAAAAAAGGTAAAAATTTATTAAAACATCGTAAACTAAACAAAATTCCGTATCATTTGAATTGAATTTATTGCAGTTTTGAATTAAAAACCAAAGAACTAGTAGGGGAATGTGGTGCAAAGTGAAACGGTGAAATATTTACTACTCTTTTATCGTCACTTACTTAGTAATATTTTAACTATGTAGTAACATATGTAGTCTATTCTAGTCAAGAAAAAATTACCTCTGAAAATCAAAATATGATAATATAAGCAATTTTCAAAAATTGATGCTCAAATTGTACTATTTTGCTGTAGGTCAAAAATTATTTTGATATTATCAAATTACAAAGTTCTTGTTTCTAACATTTTAAATATTAATTGGGACTTTCTAATATTCGATGT